>NW_017537081.1:45131-51647 GCF_001853355.1 Bactrocera latifrons | reverse complement strand
CTTTCGACAGCACGAAAAGGAGCTGCCTTTATGCCGCGATGTCTGAATTTGGTATCCCCGCAAAACTAATACGGCTGTGTAAGCTGACGTTGACCAACACCAAAAGCTCCATCAGAACCGGGAAGGACATCTCCGAGCCGTTCGATAACAAAAGAAGTTTCAGGCAAGGCGATTCCTTATCGTGCTTCTTTTTCAACCTGCTTCTGGAGAAAATAATTAGAGCTGCAGAACTGAATAGAGAAGGTACCATCTTCTATAAGAGTGTACAGTTGCTGGCGTGTGCCGATGATATTGATATAGTTAGCTTTGCTTTCTCCAGACTGGACAAGGAAGCAAAACAAATGGGCAAAATAGCAGTGAACGAGGGCAAGACGAAATATCTCCTGTCATCAAACAAACAGGCGTCGCACTCGCGAGTTGGTACTCACGTCGCTGTTGACAGTCATAGCTTTGAAGTTGTAGATCATTTCGTCTATCTTGGAACCAGCGTAAACAYCACCAACAATGTCAGCCTAGAAATCCAACGCAGGATAACTCCTGCCAACAGGTGCTACTTCGGACTGAGTAGGCAATTGASAAGCAAAGTCCTCTCTCGACAAACAAAAACCAAACTCTATAAGTCACTCATAATTCCCGTCCTGCTATATGGTGTAGAGGCTTGGACGATGTCAACTACGGATGAGTCGACGTTGCGAGTTTTCGAGAGAARAGTTCCGCGAAAGATTTATGGTCCTTTGCTCTTTGGCCACGGCGAATATCGCATTCGATGGAACGATGTACGAGATATATGATGACATTGGGATAGCGAATTAAATKACAGCGGCTACGCTGGCGAGGTCATGTTGTCCGGATGGACGAAAACACTCCAGCTCTGAAAGTAGKCGACGCTGTACCCACCGGGGGAAGCAGAGGAAGAGGAAGACCTCCACTCCGTTGGAAGGACCAAGAGGAGAAGRACCTGGSTTCTGGCGACTGGCGCTCGGTTGTTAACTCGGCTATAATCGCGTAAGCGGTGDCTACGCCAATCAAGAAGAAGAAGAATGAAAACAGGGTACCAAAATTGATGATGGGAACATTCTCATATTCGTATCGCATTACAGAGTAACACCTCTGGTTTAGGTGTAGTTTTCATTGGCATCTTTGTGTTACGGTGTTCTGTCTTGGCATTCATTTATAATATTTTGGATAAGTAATTGGTTTTTAGGGAAATAGTAAGTTTCGCCCAAAAATTTAGTGGTTTTCTGAATTCCGGGGTGTAGAAGTTTTTCATAAGTAGTCAGGACCCGTTCCTTGCATTCTGCGTRAGTATTTACGTTTTTCAACAAAATCAGGCTGCGAAGAATTTTTCTATAATTCTTGTATATGATCTCCCTGTGTGGGGTTGAATGATTTCGAAATCTGCGTCGATTTCGATATACAATGCGCTACTCTTGCCMCAAAAATAGTTGATCAAATACTCTTTGAGTTATGTGTTTTTTGAAATATTTTGTTGTTTTGATGTTTGGTGAGCCTTTAGGAAATATTACTTGTCTTTTGAATACGTTAATTGGTTTTTCTGTTATAAAAATCAAGCCACCGTTGTCTTCTTCTGCACTGTGCTGGGTCAGTTCACTAAAATATGTCTCCTCCAACTTTACTCTAGACAAAGCGTCCGACACATGGTTTTCTTTTCCTTTTAAGTACTTGATGTCAAAATCGTACTCGGACATTTTGACCCTCCATCGGGTTAGCTTTGAATTTGTCTCTTTGATGCGGTATAACCAGCTTAGAGGCTGGAGATCAATAGATATTTCAAAGTGTCTTCCCAGTAGGTAGTGACGAAAAGTTTTTGTGGGCCATACGATTGCCAACAGTTCTTTTTCAATTGTTCTGTAATTGATTTCGTGTTCGTTATGAGTTCGACTAATGTAGCTCATTAGATGTCCGTCTTGTGAGAGCACAGCTCCCAAAGCAAGATTACTAGCGTCTGTGGTTAGAATGGTTAGAATTTTTTCGAAAAATCGAGTACCTTAAAGATAGGATCCTCTGAAATTGGACACTTTAATTTTTTAAATGCAGATACATATTCCGGGTTGGAAATGTCGAGCTTTGTGTCTCTTTTCAAACACCTTGTCATGGGTTTTGCTATGTTTGCAAAATTCGGAATGAATTTGCAGTAATACCCTGTAAGTCCCAAGAAAGCTTTAATTTCCTTTGGTTTAGTGGGAATTGGATATTTTTGTATGGCTTTAATTTTCTTTAGGGGCCCAAAAATTTTTTTTCTTGTTTTAAAAGCTCACATTTGTCGAGCTTCCTCTTTGCTTTGTCAAGTGACCTCAAGTGYTCGTCGAGGGATGCTGAAAACACTATTATGTCGTCTAAGTATACGAGACAGTGTTTATTTAAAAGTGGGCGTAAAATGTCATTCATACAACGTTGAAATGTGGATGGCGCATTTTTAAGTCCGAATGGCATACGCAATTACTCGTAATGGCCCTGTTTAGTGGAAAAGGCCGTTTTTGAAATAGATTCCGGGTCCATCTGAATTTGGCCAAATCAATAGTGGTGAAATAATTGCATCTTCCCAACTTTCCTAAGATTTCCTCCATGTGTGGGATTGGATGTCTGTCACTAACAGTTGTATCGTTTATTTTCGATAGTCTATTTCAATTCTATATTTTTGTTTGTCTGATGCGCCTTGTTTCTTTGGGACTACCCAGATGGGGCTATAATAGGGCGAGWTACTTGTTYGTATTATTCCCTGATTCAACATGTCCTCTACCTGACTCTCAACCTCTTGCTCGTAGGCTTGAGGATAATTGTATGATTTAGAATAAATGGGTAAATTGTGTTTGGTATTGATAGTATGTTTGGTTTGATTGTCAACTTGCCGCCTTCATGATATTGTATATGATGGTACTTCTGCAAAAGAGAACACAGTTGTTTTCCCCCGAAATTAAGATGTTCCAGTCTGAATGGGCTCGTTTTTGTTGGTGTATTATTGTCCTGCTGGTTTAGTATATTGTCAGGTGTGTGTTGAAATAGGTTTTGTTTCGGTATTGTGATGTGGTTTATCAATGGATATTTGTTATTGTAAAGAGTCACCTCTTGCTTATAATAATTTATCACGGCCTCTGCCCGTGCTAACAACTTTCTTCCCAGCAAAAGATCGTAATTCTCAGAAAAAGGGTGCAGTAAAAAGTCCTCCGGGGTGGGGAACAAAAAATTTGATGGTATGGTTATGCTTTTATTTAAGATAAGTGGTCCGTTGCTGGTGTGAATTAGACATGTTGTATTCTGAACTTGTATATTGAATATGTTCTGGGATATCATGTTGATCGTGGAACCGATGTCAATAAGGCACTTTAAGGTTGAGTTTTTGTATTGTATTATTAAATAAAAAACAAAAGGTTTCTTATAATTAATGTATTTTACAAATAATAAATTAGACAAATACTTACCACGTCTGGATCGGTGAGCGGTCGCAAAAGAAGAGAGCGCGCAACTTTTTTAGTTATGATTTACTTGCGCTCGAATTAAAACTTCGGAAAAGAGGAAAAGAAAAGATTGCTCTGCCGATATAGACGTGGCAAAAGAAATTGGGCGGGGACGGCGTCAACATTCTCCTCGCCTGGCAGTATTTCTGCAAATGCAGTTTACAATACATTACTTAAAACTAACTTAACTAACTGGCTGCTGCACTTCCTCTTCCACGTCTTCTTTGCAGATGGGGTGGCCGACGAGACGAATCGAGTCTGGTTCGGTCCGGGAAATTTGCATAGAAGTCACCACCTTTCGAGATCGGCGAGACGACTCGAGTCTAACTCGATCCTGGGTGGGTGGTGAATATGAGATGCGTTTGCAGCCAGTGCACTTTATTGTGCCGATGTTATACGACGCCCGATATTATATATCGACGTATTTTGGGCGATGAGTTGACSCCCTCTCCTTGATAATACGGCGTGCACCTGCTTGACGACGAACGTCTCGTCCACGCCTTCGCTTCGGATGGGGTGGCCGATGAGACGAATCGAGCCTCGTTCGGTCCGGACAATGTTGCTGAGACGAATCGAGTCTCCGTCGATCGTTGCCATGCCGCCAATCCGAAAGGAAGTTGCCAGCACCCCGAAGTCGGCGAGACGACTCGAGTCTGGCTCGATCTTGGGCGTGTGGTATGCGGGAGAGGCATCGTTGGTCAGAGCTTTGCATATTACCGTCATGCACTGAGGTGGGCTGATTGTAGACAATTCTGTTGGTCGAACTGTTGCTGCTGCTGTTGTTGCTGTCGTTAGCTACCGCGGCCAATGTGAAAGAGCCGTTCGAGGTGGCTGTTTCGTTCAGAATGTTAGCCGAATGATGTGAGGGTGTTAATGTCGGCGTTGGGGGCTGTTGCGGTGGTTGATGCAGCTGCTGTTGCTRGATTTGTAGCGATTGATGCTGAAGTYGCTGTTGTTGCGCTGTCACYGTTGGACTGGACGCCACGGGTGACGAAATGTGCGCTGGAGACATAGACGGCTGCGTTATCGCCTGGCTTTACGCTGCGTTGACCGCTGCCGTTTTTGTTGTTAATGGTGTTGTGGTAATGGCTGTTGCTGCGGCTGTGTCTGCGACTGAGGTTGCCACTGTGAGTGAATCGCTGTATGCGTCTATGTTAGGATCTGGGTGGGCGTTGATGTCGACGGTGGCTGTGACTCCAATTGTGAAATCTGTGGTTGTAGTCTTGACTTGAAACCAGCTGGTGCATCTTGTGTCACCGTGAACATTGCAGCAAACGGATCGCCTAGCAACTGGTGCTGGTGCTGCTGTTGATATGGTTGATGCATTTGTTGTTGGGGCGTTGTTGGATGATGTGGTGATAATTGTGGGTGATATCTTTACGACTGCTGTTGCAGCATAGTCTGTTGATGGGGCGATTGTTGTGTCTGTTGTGTAAATAAAAAATTAGTATTGAATTTTGTGTCTCGCCTTTGCCATTTATTTTCGCTTCTTCGGAGGGAACGGAACCTGTTAAGATCCAACCGAACACTGTACGTTGTGCAACAAGCGATCCGAAGATTTTCGATTTTACCCCATTTAGAATGAATTTCGGGTAAAGATCCGCTCCAATCAACAAGTCAACCTTTTGACTCGCATAGAAATTACTATCCGCTAAGGGGTATTGGGTAACATTTTTACCATTGAAGAGTTAATTTATCTGGATGGAAGCAGTCCAGTCAATTTTGACAGTACCAATGCTTCCGCTTCTAGTCTTAAACTTTTGTTACGGGGCGAACCAATTGTAATCGAGCATACCGATTGAACTCGTCCTGATACGGTATTATTCAATCCTGAAAGTCGCGCGCTGACCTTTTYGCTTGCCAGATGTAAGCGTTTTTGCAGACTATTGCCTAAGAAGGTGGCTTCAGATCCCGAATCAATCAGGGCCCTGACAGTGAAAGTGCTCTTGTTGTGACATATGGTCACCATGGCTGTACCTAAGAGCATGCTTCGACTGGTTGGCACWTTTGAAATATTGACCTTAATAGAAGCCATATGAGATTTAGTRGAAACCTCAGTAGTATCTGTGCTGTCAGATATCTGAGCTATTCCCTCACTCTGATCCCGATGAATCATATAGTTATGTCTCTGTTTACATTTAGAACAATTAAACAGACTTTTACAATTTTTAACTTCATATGAGTCTGATAAACAGTTTAGACCGACGTGAAGTTTTCTGACAGCATTTAACCGTGCGTTAGGCTKCATCTCAATGAATCTCTGACAAGTTTTCAAAATGTGTGATTGAGATGAGCACAGTTTACATTTAATAYTGTTTTTCTTAGCGTGATGGGAATTGATGTGATTGGATCCAATCCTTGACTGCAAGGTTGGTATCCGATCTTCACCATCAGCCGTCTCAACATTAGGTTGAGTACTCAACTCGCCTTTGAGGTTTGATACTCTCTCAACCGTTTTAACCCGTTTGGTTAGAAACTAACTCAACCCATTTTGGCATCTCTGAATCCGAATCCAGAGATTGTTCCCAAAGCGACAGTGTATAGTCCGGTAGTCGGATAGAAGACAAATACGTAAATATGGAATATTTATCTCCCGCTGTAAATTTCTGAGTTCAGTCTCAGATTCTGTAGAAATGTGCGRAAGCTTGAACAATAAATTATGTTGACAAGCACTGTTTTCATACCTACACAACAAATTATTCCAAGCCAATGCGAATCCGTCATTCATCAGTGGCGCTTTCGAAACAATAGCTTTTGCTTCACCTCGCATTTTTTGATTTAAATGGAATAATTTTTCTACCGGAGATTGTCCGGCCTTGTGTTATTCCCATATATAGCGGCAAATCCCTGAATGAGGTCCATTGTAAAACATCGCCATGAAATATCTACGTATCACATGGCGGTAAATTGATAGAATACCTCACGGGTTCTACAGTTTGTTGTAACCATTCAGGTTGAATCACTGTAGAAGTTGAAGTTGGGCTTTGGTTGAACGCCGTGAGGTTGTGCATGTGTTCGCCCATCAAGGCCGCGCAACACA
>NW_017537081.1:8506-42026 GCF_001853355.1 Bactrocera latifrons | reverse complement strand
CTTTTAGTTTTAGGACTTACAAACAACCGTTATGTGAACAAAACTATAATACTCTCTTTAGCAACTTTGTTGCGAGAGTATAAAAACAAAAGGTTTCTTATAATAAATGTATTTTACAAATAATAAATTGGACATGAATTGGTCGCAAAAGAAGAGAGCGCGCAACTTTTTTAGTTATGGTTTAGTTGCGCGCGAATTAAAACTTCGAAAAAACTTCGAAAAAGAGGAAAAAGAAATTGGGAGGGGGCGGCGCCAACATAGGGTATGATATTGGTGAATGATAAATTGGTTGGAAAGTTGTTGGATATTTTTGGGTGTTAAAGTTGATTTGATTGGTGTTATGGTTTCGAAATTTTTTCGGCTTATCAGAAGAGTTTTGCTTCTGAAAATATTTGAATAATTAKKCTGTTCATAAATGCCGTTTTCCTGTAAAAGTTTTATAAGTGTTCGCAAATCTGGTWTGTTATGATTGCTGATTTTTAAATAAACGTGCGGGGGCAACTTATGTATCTATTAGAGATTCTATGCTTGATTTAATTAATCTAAGGTATAATGGGTTTTCTTCAAAATTTTGTTCTAATTCAAGCCTCCTGGTTAGTATTTGCCTGCGGTTCTCTGCTTCCTCCAAAAATGCTCGTACATTGTCTTTGTATGGGGTACTGCGAAATTCCTCCAGAAGGATGGGGTTTGGGGTCTGGGGCTTGTAGTTGAGTATTAGCTGGCGTCTGAGGTCTGCCCAAGTTCTCATGTCATTAACTCCAATGCAGCACATAACACCTCCACTGACACCGCGCTCGATATTTCTAAACAGGATCTGCTGTTGGCGTGCGTCTCCAGTAACATAAAATCCCAGTATATAGTCGATTCGGCTAATAAAGGTGTACAACGTGTTTGGATCTCCTTCGAACTTCTCAACATTAGCAATATGGTATGCGACCGGGCTCATGTTGCTGTCTGAGAGAGCCGTCGATGCTGCCTCAGCGTTTGACATTTTGTCTTATTTGTTGTTGTTATATGTTGTTTCTTAATTTATTTCAATTGGTGGAAATTTTTAATTATTGATTTCTTAATTTTGTTTACTTTGACATTCTTGATTGTTGATTTCTTAATTTAATTTTTTTTCTTCTTATTTTATTTAACTTTGTAGAAATTTTTATTTGTTGATTTCTTAATTTTATTTGCTTTGAAATTCTTAATTTTATTCGTTTTATTCTTAATTTAGTTGAACTGCAGCACTTTCGTGGTTTTATTGAGGTAACCTTTTGGATTTACGTCCTCTCCGAATTCTGAGCGTCTTCCTGATTTTTACTCAGTTTTTATCCATGCCGTAATAGACTTTGCGTTATACGATGTCGCACTATTGTCGAAGATTCTGTTAGAACTTAGCACGATATTAACCGTCGCGTGGGCGTCTATAAGCGTGTTTTTTTTTTTTTTTTTCTAATAACATTATAATAAGTTATCACGACCGACTGCGGCACTTACGCATTATGGCCCTGTGCCATAAAAATAAAAAAATAAAAACTCAAAATTGTTTTTTAWAATTTGAGTGCTTATTTATTAATTGAGAGGTGACTTAAGACTGACTTTTCATTTTATTATTCGCAGGAAAGAAACTAAATTTTCTGTTGAAATATTGTGAACCAAAAACTACCAATAAAGCAGCTTTGCAAAGCATAGCTATCTACATTCCTTCTGTTGAAATGTTGTTGTGAGTGTTGTTTGCCATAGCCGCACTCAGAGCATTTGAGTGTTAAGCAAAATACTGTGTATATGGCAGAATACGTCACTATATATGTACATATRTTACATGTTAAAGAAAATAAAACAAAAACTAAATAAAAGAATGCATAACCGAAACAATCTGATAAAATCATCAGTACTAGGGAATACAACTCCCGCTGCATCAACAGGTCCTTCCGGTTCTGGCAACCAAATTTCCCCCAATTGTCACAATTGATTAAAAACTCAGACTCAGATGTTACAGACGGACGGACAAAGCTTAATACAAAATATTTTAATAATGGCACGGGCCAAAATATTACGGACCAAACAATAGCTGACGGGTAAAGGGACAACATCAACAAAATGGAGCAAATTTTTCAGGGAAAGCTTCGGAGTTTACCACCTGGAATAAGTGTCGAGCGGATTCTGAGGATATATGACCCCTCAAAAGGCATACCACGACAGTTTGAAGTATTAAATGTAATTTGAAATAAAATTATAGGGAAAGCAGACATAGCACTAAAATCGTATATGTCGACTTTAGATTTGACAGCAATAACTCGTTGTTTAACTACCCATTACGCAGACAAAAGAGATATTTGTTCTTTAGAGTATCAAATGACTTGTCTCATCTAATTTTACCAAAAAGTTTATTCGCAAGTATCTTTAATCCGTAACAAAAGTGGTTTCATGGAAATAGGAGAAGAAGCAATACATCGTTTAACTGAAAACTACTGTGCTAAAGACCTTGACACATTTATCAGAAGACGTTTTGATGATCTTCCTAGCCTTCTCGGCATCAGAGAACCAAAAAGTCTACCAGAAACTCTTCAACTTTACCTGAAACTATATAATCAAAACTTCTGAGCAAAACACACTAAGAATAACATAACCATACTAATTCTTCTTCTTCTTGATTGGCGTAGTCACCGCTTACGCCATTATAGCCGAGTTAACAAAAGCGCGCCAGGCGTCTTTTCATTTCGCTCCAGGCACCAATTGTATATTCCGAGTGAAGCCAGGTCCTTCTCCACTTGGTCCTTCCAACGGAGTGGAGGTCTTCCTCTTCCTCTGCTTCCCCCAGCGGGTACTGCGTCGAATACTTTCAGAGCTGGAGTGTTTTCGTCCATTCGGACAACATGACCTAGCCAGCGTAGCCGCTGTCTTTTAATTCGCTGAACGTTGTCAATGTTGTCGCATATCTCGTACAGCTCATCGTTCCATCGAATGCGATATGCTTCTCTATTTACTTCTGCAGTTCGTACTATTTTCTCCAGAAGCAGGTTGAAAAAGTCGCACGATARGGARTCGCCDTGTCTGAAAYCTCGTTTGGTATCRAACGGCTCGGAGAGGTCCTTCCCGATTCTGACGGAGCTGTTGGTGCTGCTCAACGTCAGCTTACACAGCCGTATAAGTTTTACTAGCAACAGTACCAACAAGAGAAATTTCTTCCAACTTTTAACCAACAATTTCCTCAAAACAACAACATAACGAATTAGCTCTCAAAAAACTCAAATCCATAATCCTTACGGAAAACAACGTTAGTTCCAATATCCAGTAAATCTGCAACATGGTTATCATAACCAAAATTCCTCGTTGTTGTGTTCTCTTTGTTACCTTAACGAAGAGTGGACAAATTATAGTTGATACAAGTTCCAATAAGAACTATTGGGTAGTCCAAAAATTCTTTTCGTATTTCGTATTTATCAATAGATGCCGTGGCAGTCGTATACATCCAGTGCTACCAATCCCATTGTGTTATACCATATAGTGTTGGAAAGACTTAACCAAAAAATATTAAATTCGAGTAAGTTAAAAAAAGTTACAGCTGTTTAAAAATGAGTGAAAATAATGAAGAAATTCGGTATATTTTGAAATTTTTGTAGAAAAAGGGAAGAATGCCACGTACAATGCTGTATAAGTTCGCGTAGCACAACTGGAAACTTCGAYATTTYGATTTACACTGATGAAATAATATCTCTAGCGGAAAAAGTGGTCGACCAAAATGGTACATATTTGTTTATTTATTGTTGTAAATATAAAAAAAAAATAAGTTGTAGTTTGATTAAAAATACATTCTCGACTACCCAATATATACACTTAAATTTAGTGCTAAGTCCCAAAAAGAAATTACCGTTTTTACGCAAATTCAATCGCTCGGAGAATACACATTAGCCATCACACTTTTCTAAATTTTTTTAATATCGAAGAATGCACCCACTCTTACAACTTTTCACGCAATTCTTGGAAATAATATTATAGTTTAAAGGAATTATCAGCAATACTACGTACCGAAAAAAATTGCAGTATCATAGCAAACAAACATAAAATTCAACTCCATCAATATATCCATATGTATATCTTGTCAAATGTGAAAGTTGTCCGTACAAGAACTTGATTCCGATCGTTCAGTTTGTATGGCGGCTATATGCTATAGTTAACCGATCCGAACAATTTCTTCGGAGTTTTCCATACAAGCATTTGATTCCGATCGTTCAGTTTGTATGGCAGCTATATGTTATAGTGGACGATATCGGCCGTTTCGACAAATGAGCAGCTTCTTGAAGAGAAAATGAMKTYTGCAAAATTTCAAAAGGATATCTTAAAAACTGAAGGACTAGTTCGTATATATACAGACAGACAGGCGGACAGACAGACGGACATGGCTAAATTGGCTCAGCTCGACATACTGATCACTTATATATGTACTTTATAGGGTCTCCGACGCCTCCTTCTAGGTGTTACAAACTTCGTGACAAACTTAGTATACCCTGTTCAGGGTACAACTAGACAAGCTCAAGCAAGTGTTTGAGCTGTTTTGGTGATACGTTGCTCCTCAGTACACAGGCATATCTAATTACCCAAAGGGTTTGGGTGATCTCGGAGTTTAGATACTATATATATTTAAGTCTGCTGTCTTCTACTTCTTTCTGTACCATAGAAATTACAAGGTCGGTATGAATATTTTCAATACGCATGTACCATGGTGAACACGTGATTGTTCTAAGCATTTTTGATTGGAATCTTTGTATTATGTCAATATTAGTTGCACAGGTCGTACCCCACAGTTGAATGCCATACATCCAAATCGGGTTTATGACCGCATTATATAAAAGCAGTTTGTTGTGTAGGCTAAGTTTGGAGTTCTTATTTAAAAGCCAGTTTAAATTTGCAGCTTTATCTTCATGCAAGTTATTTTACTAGATAAATGTTTTCTCCACGTAAATTTTCGTAAATTCATTCGGTTGGGGTATTAAAATATTGTTAATTTTTACTGCCGGACACATTTTAGGTCTTAGCGAAAACGTAACAAGYTTACACTTTTGTGCATTCACATTTATACGCCAGTTAGCTAGCCATTCATCGACAGACCTTAAGTGCGCGGCTAATATTCTTGATGCTATTATTTGGGATTTGTTACGGCTCACTAAAACTGTGTCATCTGCAAAAGTTGATGTTAATACATTACTAGCTGTTGGAAGATCGGCAGTATGTATGATGTATTGAGTTGGGCCTAAAACACTGCCGTGTGCCGTCCTTAYCTAATAAATTGTCTATTTTTTAAATAAGACCCCAATGGCTGGGCGCCGTCCGCCAGTCCCTTTTGATGGTTGTGTTTGGTGTCCTCGTGTGGGATGAAAAGATGATCTGTTGAGTATGGTGTGTATGTATGGGGTGTAATTAGATTGTATTAAGAGGGGGGTCAGGTGCTCATTTAGCCATCCCGGCCTCCTAGGCGAGTGTTTAGTCTAGAAGGCGCTGCAGCTGTTGCAGCGTTGCCACAACGCTGCTCAGACCCGTGGATGAACTAGGTGGTGGTCCAGTCTGTCGACACCACAATGGGGTTCCACTCCTCTGGTGCATGACACGATCAGCAGATGGAAGTCGGGATACGCGGCCGCGATGGTTGGGTGGCCGGTTTTCTACGCGTGACGAGCTGCGGTGTAGCAGCGTGTGATGCGGCCGGCGACACATCTGGCACAGCCTCCGTGCCTCACACTCTGGAGTCGCATGAGTGTGCGACAGGCAATTGAGGCAATGCCCGTGGGCCAACCCACTACCATTGAAAAGGTCGTATATCCCTGAATATTCTACAATGCTGCAGGCGCGGTTGCCGGTACAGGTACTGGCGTTGTTGCCGGTGCGGTTGCTGGAGTGGTTGCCTGTCATATAAGTTAATATGGGCAAGCGTGCCACGATATGTGGCATGAATGGGTCGTCTTATTGATCGACCATTTTCTGTTAATTTTCTTTGTTGTTTTTGATGGTTTGTTATTTTTTAACGGTCGGTATTGGCGTATTTCTCGTATTATTGTTAAATTTACTGATTTTATTATAGCGCGATCTTATCGGTTTGGTTTTTTCGGTTTTCGGATTCACGGTCGTCGGTGGTTGSTAATAAGCACATCTTCACGAGCAGCCTGGTTAGTGTTCCGTTTTGCGTACAGAGATATATGACTCGTATGTGACCGCTGGATAATGTAGCTTTTCTATGCGGCCAAGCCGCCACTCGGTAGGGGGTAGACAATCATCATGAATGAGGACACAGTCTGCAAGTTTACGCGCTTGTTCAGGGGTCTTCCAGCGGTATCGTTTGTGAAGATCCTTTATGTATTCGTCCTTTCATCGGCGGCTGAAATCATGATGGAGAATTCTAATTCGTTCCCATGGATTTATAGGGATAGCGACTCCACACCCGGTTSAGGAATGGYCAGGATGGGTGTTCTTTTTAGAAAATGCCCTGGAGTTAAAGCGGTAAAATCGGAGGGGTCTTGCGAGAGWACTGTGAGTGGCCGTGWCTTGTGAACGGCTTCAAATCGATTTAATAACGTCATGAACTCTTCGTAATTGAATTTATAATTTCCACCTGCCCGTTTGAAATGGGATTTGAAGCTTTTTACAGCTGATTCCCATAAACCGCTCATATGAGGAGCGCTTGGGGGTATAAWTTGCCAATTGATACCTTGAGGGGCGTACTTTTGTATGGTGTCGGGTGACAGTTGCTTTGGGAATCCACAAATTGCATTTCTGTGGCTCGTTGCGCTCCAATGAAAGTTTTGCCATTATYGCTCATGAYCTTTTATGAGCCTTTCACGAGAGTGGGAGACCTTAACATGGACGCCTTTCCCAGGAGAGGCCCAGCAAAATCAACACCTGTTGTGGTGAAAGGCAGAGGGAAATTGCAGCGTTCCGGTGGAAGTGCTGCTCTAATCTGTGTTCGCATCTTCTGTTTGTGCATAGTGCAAATCTTGCACGTGAAGATGCACTTCTTGATTTGCGGCTTAAGACGGGTTATATAATACTCTTAAGGTACCATATGTTGCATGAGGCGATGGTCGGCGTGTAGCATTRAAATGTAGATGTAGGTGAGGAATAATGTGGCAAATGGTGACCTCTCTGGAATTATTATGAGGTGGCGTTCATTGTATGTTAGGCTTGAATTAGCAAGCCAACCATTAGCACGAAGCAAGCCTTTCGTGTCCAGAAATGGGCTTAGAACTAAGAGTGAGCTCATTTTATCAATCGGCTTCGATTCGCTTCTTCTTCTTCTTCTTAATTGGCATAGACTCCGCTTTCGCGATTATAGCCGAGTTAACAACAGCGCGCCAGTCGTGTCTTCTTTTCGCCACGTGGCGCCAATTGGATATTCCAAGCATAGCCAGGTCCTTCTCCACCTGGTCCTTTCAACGGAATGGAGGTCTTCCTCTTCCTCTGCTTCCCCCGGCGGGTACAACGTCAAATACTTTCAGAGCTACAGTGTTTTCGTCCATTCGGACAACATGACCTAGCCGCTGTCTTGTAATTCGCTGAACTATGTCAATGTCATCATAATATATATCTCGTACGGCTCATCGTTCCATCGAATGCGATATTCGCCGTGGATAACGCCCAAAGGCCCATAAATCTTTCGCAGAACTTTTCTCTCGAAAACTCGCAATATCGACTCATCAGTTGTTGTCATCGTCCAAGCTTCTGCACCGTATAGCAGGACGGGAATTATCAGTGATTTATAGAGTTTGGTTTTTGTCCGTCGAGAGAGGACTTTGCTTCTCAATTGCCTACTCAGTCCGAAGTAGCACCAGTTGGCAAGAGTTATCCTGCATTGGATTTTCAGGCTGACATTGTTGGTGGTGTTTACGCGAAATTCTTTTTTTATATTATTTATTTAGTAAGTCTATKAAAATTAATTCTTACAGACTAGTGGAGAAATTAGGATGCAAATTAGAACTCTAAAAAAACTTGATTACAATTACATAGATAGATTTTTTAAAAAACAGAATTGAGGGTATTAATAAGGATACCCTAGAGTGCGAAAGATCAAGAAGAACTTTCTCGGAAATCGAGCTAAACTCACGCATAGCATGCTTGAGAGGAGCATATTCAGCAAAATTAGTACTTTCTTTATTGTAATAAAATGGGGAAATAGATCTGAGACAACGCTGAGGAGTATTGACGTTAGTTTTCCCCAATAAATAGAGACAGTCAATACTTCCGTTAATTACATTGAAAGCAAATGAAAGGCAGAGAACAGACCGTCGATTATYTAGTAATTTAAGATGTAAAAGCAATAAACGAGATGTATACGATGGTATGGGGTCGACAAACTTTAGGGAGCGGAGAGCAAATTTAAGAAAAATCTTTTGAACACGTTCGATCCTATTAATTGACGATATGCAGTGTCTCCAAATGAACACTCCAAAATGGACCGAACAAAACATGTATACAGTAATTTTAGCGTCTACGGGTCGGAAAAATTTAAAGCATTTCGACGGACAAAGCCGAGCACGATTATCTACGACTTCAAAGTTATGACTGTCAACAGTGAAGTGAGAACCTAGTCCCGAGTGCGACGACTGTTTATTTGATGACAGGAGATATTTCGTCTTGCCCTCCTTCACTTCCTGACCCATTTGTTTTGCTTCCTTGTCCAGTCTGGAGAAAGCAGAACTAACGGCGCGGGTGTTAAGGCCGATGACATCAATATCATCGGCATACGCCTGAAGCTGTACACTCTTATAGAAGATTGCACCTTCTCTATTTAGTTCTGCAGCTCGAATTACTTTCTCCAGAAGCAGGTTGAAGAAGTCGCACGATAGGGAGTTGAGTAGTATTTTGCATAGCACACTTAAATTCCAATCGTTGGGTTGGTGGTTTTTCGATCCGGAGACAGCCAGGTAGCTTGATGTATGTTATTATGATGGAATCTAGTACTACAGATAACCATATTTCGGGCCCCGGCGAAGTCGATCAGCCTCAACCCGTTTGGGGATGTTTCGTCGTAGAGGCTGAATTTACCGACCGTAATGCCAAAGATACCTTCTTTGCCCACCCTGGCGTTAAAGTCGCCAAGCACGATTTTGACATCGTGGAGAGAGCAGCTCTCATAAGTGCTTYCCAAGCACTCATAAAAGGCATCTTTGGTCACATCCTCCTTCTCTTCCGTCGAGGCATGGGCGCAAATCAGCGATATGTTGAAGAACCTCGCTTTGTTCGTTCACCGGAGTGAATGATAGTACTGGCGACATATGGACACTGTAGTAAATGCCACAAATGCCATGTCTCAGTCCTTGTCCCGTCCATCGCATTTCTTGGATGGCGGTGATGTCAGCCTTTATTTTCACGAGGAAATCAACCAGCTGGGCAGCGGCACCTTCCTAATTAAGGGACCGGACATTCCAGGTGCATGCCTTCAATTCGTAGTTCTCATTTCGTTTGCCAGGGTCGTCATCAAAAGTGGGGCCGAGGCTTGTTGTTTCCTTTCATTGGGGGTGGTTTTTTTAAGTGGCGTGTCCCAAACCCAACGTAGGGGTTATTTCGCCTTCTCACTTTAGCTCGCCTTCAAACAGATGTTCTTAGGCGACCCAGAGGATACTTAGTCAAAGACCGGAAGTCGTGAGCTGCTTGAGTGATATRTAAAAGAATCGTTTCTCTTTCCTCACTTGCTTGAACTTCTACACATGACTCCATGAGTAATATATCGCGGCTGAAGTAGCGCGCTTGTATATGTGCTATTAGTGCGGCCTTTGCCTTTTGTACCTCTAGGTGCGTCACTGTATTGCATGGGAAATTATGTGATGCCTTGACTTTGCTTTTGAGTTGTTCTGTAAATTTGAACATATAAGCAACTACTCTGAGAGCTCTTGGAAACGATGAAAATCGTTCAAATATGTCGACATAATATATTAGTGGCGCATGGGGCATTGCAGTGGCTTGCACCCTCTTATACCTAGATCGGAAGGATTGTCAGCACTGGCTACGTGACGCCACGTGGCTGATCCCACTAGGTCAAGTATTTGAGACGTTCGGTTAGAAATATACGTCTTCCATGTTGGCGTTTTTCCAACCGGGCTAGTACAATTTCTGAATCGGCCCAMATTTATAGTTTGCATTTCGTCATGTTTAAATGCTATTGCTCTTTGGCTACTAATTTAGAAAGTAGTAGTGCGCCACATAGTCGTTTGAGACTTATAGTTTTTAAAGGTGGCTCCTTTGCTTTTGCTACTAATAAGTGGCTTGTGGTCGTGGTATTACTTTGCGTGCGTACATGGATAGTAGCCAGTATGCCTTTACAGAGGCGTCACAGGAGCCATGTAATTCGACTTTGTGTTTTTGGGGGGTGTAGTTTACCCATCGCTCAATTTGTATCTGAGAAATATCATTCAGATTGTTTGCGAACTGGGACCATTTTTCTAAGCGAATAGGGTTCACTTTAGCCGTTTAGTTCCGTCTAGCCATAATTCTTGTATTAAGATTTTTGCTTGRATCAAAATTTGGCGAAAGACATCCTGCGGGGTCGAAAAGTTTGCCACCGAGGATAAAATCTGACTTTTTGTGATGGCTCATAATGCGGATATGGACTCTTTCGTGTATGAAAACTGTTCCGATATCGCATTCCATTGGATGCCTAGTGTTTTTGTTGTACTTTCCTTTTCGAATATAAGATAATTAGTGTACAACAAATTTTCGTTTGGAATATTTTTGAGTATATTTAGGTGATTTGCGGTAATCTTTTTTAATGAAATCCCTGCGGATTTGAGGGCTCTATTACCTGCGATGAGGCCTCGTGTGCTTGTGGAAGAGTGTGACTTCCAGATAGAGTATCGCCTACATATGTTTGAGTTTTCAACGCTTCATTTGCCAGAGGAAATTCTGACTTTGTGTTGTCTACCAATTCGTGGAGTGTTCGAATGGCTAGATATGGTGCACAGTTAACGCCAAAGGTAACTGTTGCGTAAAGGACTGATGGGGGATCTTCGGAACATAATACGTTGAAAATCTTGGTCGTCTTTATGTACGACTATTTGCCGATACGTTTTTTCAACGTCCCCATTGAATACGTATTTGAATATACGCCGGTTTAATATCATTAGCATTAAATCTGGTTGGAGTGTGGGTCTCGTAAATAGGATATCATTTAGGGAATTTCCTGAACTAGTGGYTTTCGAGGCATTAAAAACAACTCTTACTTTTGTTGTTTTCTTGTCTGGCTTTACTACTGCGTGATGTGGCAGGTAAAAGGAGTARTATTTGACGTTGACGATTTTTTCCCCTGGGTTTACTTCCTCCATATGATTTAAATGGAGATATTCTTCTAATACACTACCATATTTAGATTTGGGTTTACCTTTTTTAAGTAGGTTTCTTTCCATACTTAAAAACTGCTGTATTGCGGAAGGGCGAGAGTGACCTAGGGCGAGTGTGTTAGGAAATTGTTGTTTAAGTGGTAGTCGTACGACGTACCGACCATTTTCCGATCTAGTAGTTGTGGCTTTGTAAAAGTCCTCACAATACTGATCTTCAGGGGTTGTCACTGACATGGGGGCAGTTYTTGSCAAAATTTTTTCAATTGTGAATYGAGGTACTTGAGGTTTGAGACTTCCTCAACTTGAGTTGTCAATGTTGTGGTCCGTCCGAAAATGATATTTTGCGCCAAAAGTATATTTGTGATTTTCTCAATACCTTCGAGTATTATCTATGGTATGAGATCGCTGCCTATTAGCTAGCTTTAGGTGTGAAACCCTTTGCCAATGCTTACTTTTTATATGATAGATTGGTAGCATATTTGTTAATTGCGGTAAGACAATAGCTTCTCCTTGTATTCGCTTTTCCGCTTTGGGGGAAAAGAGGATAATGGGGAGATTTTATTTGAGTTTTCAACAACTCTTCCGCCCATTCCCGTGATTTCAAAATGTTATATATGTAACATTAAATGATGTCTTTTATCGCAGTAAACGCAATTAAATTTGCTTTCGCAATCTTTAAGCATATGCAGTTGGTACATACTTTTTTCGTTCTTACGAAATTGTTTCGATCGCTAATATTYATTTTTTTTTTTTTTTGAACTTTTCGCACGATTTAAGTTTGTGACCTAATCTACAAAGTTCGCATGACGTTTGTTTATATTGTTCGGTTGTTAACAATTGATTTTAAAAAACGGTTCTATTTAAATTATTGAGGCTACTTGCTTTTGGTCTATTGAAGCTTCTATTGAGTTCGTTTTGAACGTTTTTCATTCAGACTAGCTTTTTATCTACCCTTTCGGCAATTTCATACTGGGTGGTAAGAAGTTCTTTCATTTGCTGCCACATTGCTCCCACAAAATTAACGATTTTTCTGGTAATGCAGCTGTGCATATATTTACCAGATTGGGGTCCCAGTTATCTGTGGGAATATTCTGTGTCGATAAAACCGACAAACAATTTGAAACAGTGGATTGAAGCTTTATGAATTCGTCACTTGTTTCTTTCTGAATTTTTGGTAAATTCATTAATACCGTCACCTGTTTGTCGAGCGTATTGCACTGTCTATCGAGGGTATTGTGTGAAAGATTAAAGATAAAGCGCACCGTCAACACACTGATTGGATCCTATCAGTGCGGCTTTAGACCTGGAAAATCAACAACCGACCAGATATTCACCATGCGCCAAATCTTGGAAAAGACCCGTGAAAGGAGAATCGACACACACCACCTCTCCGTCGATTTCAAAGCTGCCTTTGGCAGCATGAAAGGGAGCTACCTTTATGCCGCCATGTATATGACTGTGTAAACTGACGTTGAGCAACACCAAAAGCTCCGTCAGAATCGGTAAGTACCTCTCCGACCCGTCGATACCAAACGAGGTTTCAGACAAGGCGATTCCTTATCGTGCGACTTCTTCCACCTGCTGCTGGAGAAAATAGTTCGAGCTGCAGAACTTAATCGAGCAGGTACCATCTTTTATAAGAGTGTATAGCTGCTGGCGTACGGCGATGATATTGATATCCTCGGCCTCAACACCCGCACCGGCAGTTCTGCAATCTCCAGACCGGACAAGGAAGCAAAACAAATGGGTCTGGCAGTGAACGAGGGCAAGACGAAATATCTCCTGTCATCAAACAAACAGTCGTCGCACTCGCGACTWGGCACTCACGTCACTGTTGACAGTCATARCTTTGAAGTTGTAGATAATTTCGTYTATCTTGGAACCAGCGTAAACACCACCAACTATGTCAGCCTAGAAATCCAATGCAGGATAACTCTTGCCAACAGGTGCTACTTCTGACTGAGTAGGCAATTGAGAAGCAAAGTCCTCTCTCGACAAACAAAAACCAAACTCAACAAATTACTGATAATTCCCGTCCTGCTATGCGGTGCAGAAGCTTGGACGATGACAACAAGTGATGAGTCGATGTTGCGAGTTTTCGAGAGAAAAGTTCTGACGAAAACACTGTAGCTCTGAAAGTATTTGACGTTGTACCCACCAGGGGAAGCAGAGGAAGAGAAAGACGTCCACTCCGTTGAAAGGACCAGGTGGAGAAGGAGCTGGCTACGCTCGAAAGATCCAATTGGCGCGACGTAGCGAAAAGAAAAAACAAATGGCGCGCTCTTGTTAACTCGGCTATAATCGCGTAAGCGGTGTCTACGCCAATTAAGAAGAAATTTGTCGACTAATATTCTCTCGTTTTCGTAACGTGCTTTAAAAGCTTCCCAAGCGAAGTTGAAATTTTCGTCATTGAGAGYGAACTGTTTGACTATTACGATCATGGCTTTTGTCTCTTCGAATTGGTCTAATCAATTTTCGTATTTTGAACAAGCCGAGGATTTGAAATTTTTTGGTAGATCTGAGTCGTCACAATCTACGATTGCGTCATATGCCGCTTGGAGACGTGTCCAAAAGTTGTCAAGMTTTTCTTTTTTAATCTCTAATACCGATTCAGAATTATCTTGCATCGGTGAAGATGAGAATCGAGTGCAGTATCGAATTAGACTGTTACTCTCGGAAATAAATTTAGTGGGTGAAATATCTTTCACCCTTTTTTGTTTTGTAATCATCTTCGAAACTTTTAGCAACTGAGTCGTTTTAGATTCCTTTGAGTCTAAGCTCATTTTAATGATATATAGAACAAATTAAAACGTCTTAGTTAAAACTAGACTTGTTTAGAAAAAGTTTCGTATATAAAATGTTAAATAGAAGACTCTTTTGTATGTAAGAGTTCCAAAAAAATCAATAAAACCGATGGCTTTTTGATAAACCGAGATTTCAAAAATATTTTCGTATATATGATGTATTTATATGATTAGACGAGAACTCTTTTAAGTAAAAAAGAGTWTTGRACGAAATTGATATAAAGATAACGCTTACTTATTTAATAATATGTGTAATCGCGAACACTTTTAAGTTAATAAGAGTTTTGAAATGAAATAAATAATTAGTCGCGTAAATTTGATTCAATTATTTACTAATGATCGGAAATATTTTATGTATTTTATTTATCTATGTATATTTCTTTTATATATTTTTTATGTTCAAATGTCCTTTAGGGTATACCTATAGGTGGATATTTTATTTATTATGTGCTAATGAGCGCTCGTATTAGAGATCACTGTACTTTGTACACATGCATGTATGTACATATGTATTACGCTTTCGTTTTTTACACAATCCTGCTTGTTTTTGTTGATMAAAAATCAAGGGGCGGAAATATGCCCATGTGGTCTTTGAATATATTTTATACCCAATCCTGCTTGTGTTTTGTTAGCCAAAAACCAAGGGGTATCGCGGAACATATGTCAATGTGGACTTTGAAGCAGCGAGCGTATCTACATATGTGACAATACACTTACGTACAAATAATTAAGTATGTTATAAAACGTTTTATGTTATATTTATTATTGTCTTTAAATTATACCCGAGGTCGACAGGGTATATTTTTCATAGGAGTTTGTATATATGTATATGCGCCAGTATGTATATATATATATATGTATATTATTATTATTAGATATATATATATAAGGTACGAAGAAACGAAGTTATGCTCTTTGTATGTTATAGAAATATACGTTAAATATATGTATGTATGGCATAAAATTTAATTCGAACATTTGTTTTTTTTTTCTTCTTGTGATTGCCGGAGCTTACTTTAAGCAATCCTGCTTATACGTGATTAAGTATAAGGGGTCTTGCTTGAAATTTCGTAAGTAAATACTTGAATTTTTATATATTATATATTTTTTCGGGATAGTTTTTGTGTTATAACACAACGGTAAACATTTACCGGCAATCACTAATTCGTTATATACAGTACCAAACTGCTTTGTTAGCGGTTTTCGGTTGTTACCGTAAAATAAACCGAACACCGAAAACWGCCTGGTAACGGTTTTCACTTATTTTTCTGAACCGTAAATTTTATGTTTTAGATTTTAAACAATACATATGAATGTGATATACAAAAATTGAAAGGAGATGATACAACTCATTTTGATTTCCGCCAGGGGCTTTTGGGGATAACATGAGTGTATGCGTCTATGTGTATGTGCTTGTGCCTGTGACTGTGCTTGTGCTTCTTTCTCCTATCCTTGTGCTGCTGGTTGTTGTGGTGATTCCCTGATGGCTTTGTAGTTTTTTTTCTTCCTTTTGTTTGTACGTTATTTGACCCAATATTTCACTCTTATTTTCACAGCACAATTATATATTTTTTCCTTTTCACCTCAGTGATACGGTTTAGAACCCTTTTTTTTTTGTGTTTTATTTGTGTGTACATACACCGTGTATGTATATTGTATGTGTGTATATAAACCACTGTCTTCTTTTTTTGTTTTTCTTGTCAACGCACGTTTGTTCACTTTTTATGTGTTATATATACATACATACATACATATGTATATGACCAAAACAATTTTTTTTCCAAATTTTATCACCACCGTTTTGGTTATTTGGTTTTTCCGTTTCTGTCAAATTTTATCATCAACTCTTTTTTTTCCCCCAAACTTTTTACACACACATGTTATTTCCACACTGCACTTTTGATACTTTGATCTCTTTATACTCTCGCAACAAAGTTGCTAAAGAGTATTATAGTTTTGTTCACATAACGGTTGTTTGTAAGTCCTAAAACTAAAAGAGTTAGATATAGGGTTATACATACCAAAGTGATCAGGGCGACGAGTAGAGTTGAAATCCGTCCGTCCCTCCGTGCAAGCTTCTTCCAATATAACGCTATTTTGAATTCCATCTGATGCCTTCTCTGTATAATATATACATTAGGAACCAATGATGATAGCGAAATAAAAGTGTACACAAATACGGTATTTGATGCGAGAGTATAAAATGTTCGGTGACACCCGAACTTAGCCCTTCCTTACTTGTTTTTCCAACGGGTTTTCCACTTTTGTTTTAACTGTTTTAAGCCCCGGGTTTGTTTGCTTTTCCACCAAAACTTTTATTTCTTTTTCATCGGGTTTTTCAACTTTTTTCTTTAACTGTTTTAAACACCGGGTTTTTTGCTGTTTCACCAATTTCTTTTTTTTTTTTTTTTACTACCACTACTGCTGTCCGGTACGGCTTCGAAGGACCATGAATAAATCGTTATAAACCGTGAAAATAAAAACCGCAAACTCACCCGTTAGTTTTAATGACGAATGCGTTGACAAGTATATCGAGCTATTGTGGATGCGTATATGCACACGGATTGATCGAGAAAGAGGCTGGGCGCCATCCGCCAGTCCGTTTTCTTGATTGTGTTTGGTGTTCTCGTGTGTATTGTGTAAGGTGTGGTGTAGATGATGATGTGTKGAGTATGATGTGTATGTATGGGGTGTAATTAGATTGTATTAAGAGGGGGGTCAGGTGCTCATTTAGCCAAAAGCTGCACAGTACTATCTGTGCTCAAATGCTTTTCTTATTTCGTTAGTAATTCTATTTACTTGTTCTATCGCGTTTGTATTATATTATTTTCGTGAAGGAAAAGAGACATCTTCGATAGTAACACTTTTTCAAATATTTTAGAATGACAGGGTAGAAGACTGATTGTCTGTATGAAGACGGCTGTGTTAAGTCTTTCACAGGTTTATCTATTAAGGTAATATGCGACATTTTCAACGAATTAGGATAGTATCCGAGATTAAGAATTGCACCGAAGTGCAAAGAGAGTACCTCTACAGCAAAATTTGGTAACTCAATTAGCATTTTTGGGGTAATATTATCATATCCTGATGACTTTTTTTGTTTAAGTTCTTTTATTATTATAATAATTTCAGAAGGTGAAGTCTTAAAAGACTCGAGTGACTCGTTAACTGTCTTGGGTAAGCCGGACAACTCAAAGTTGTTCTTTCGGTAATTTGATTGAAATACCTTTTCTAGGTGATTTGCAAAACAATCAGCCTTTTCCTCGTTACTTCGAGCCCAATTTCCACCCATGTCCCGTATAGGCATGTTAGAGTTAGTTGGTGGCTTTTGGGCTTTCCGAAGGGAATTTTGCTTGCTTGAATTTGGACACAGCTTCTTTATATACATTTCGGTATTGAATTCTTCCTCACGTTTAAGCGCTTTTTTAAATTTACCTGCAGCTGATTTCAATTGAAACTGAGTGGAAGGGGAGCGATTTATCTGTCATTCACGCTTTGCGCGCCTTTTTTCAATTACAAGCTTTCTATTTCTCTGTTAGTAATTTTGCTGGCACCAAGCGGCTTATAGTTTTTGTTTGGTGTTGCTAAGACAGYTCCACTAGTTATTATATCATCTATGTATGATTTCGTAGCTACTCACTTATTTTTTATATTTCAGCCAATTCGTTCTATAATATCTCTAGTTATCGCAGAATAAGGTCATAGATTTCGAAGCTTTGGGCACTAACTCCTTTTCAAATCGCTTAAGCCAGATTGATTCTTGTGTAGAAGCCACCATTGACATTAACTCGGCTTCAGTAGATGATAAGGCTACAGTATGTAGTAGATGATAAGTACACGAAATGGCAGCATTCTGAAAAGAATAAATATARCCAGTTGTTGAGCGACGATCACTTACATCATTTGCCCAGTCAGCGTCGCAAAAACCAACGATTTCATCCGGACTACTCTGCTACACTAAGCCCTTGTCGATAGTTCCCTTGAGATAGCGCATGACACACTTTACTGCAGTCCAATGTGCCTTCCCTGGGTTCGTGCTGTATCGGCTTAACAAGTTGACAGCAAAGCATATATCAGGGCGGGTGACCTGAGGGGCAAACAGCAGACATCCAATTGCTTGCTTATAGGGAACAGTAGCCATTTCAGCCAGTAGCCAGCTTTTGATTAACGTCGAGGGGTGTGCTTACAGGATTGCATTGCTCCATGCCGAAGCGTCGAATTACATCGGCAATGTAGGGAGATTGGTCGTTCTTCAGAGTACCTTCTTTGAGATTTTGAGCTATATGCATAACCAAAACCGATGATGCTGCACCTAGATCTTTCATTTTGAAAGTTTCAGAGAGCTTATTTTTTTTTTGTTCAGCAGCTTTGTATCATTGGCGAATAGGATCATCCACGTAAACAGCGACAAATAGCATTTTTTTGTCAGCGATAAGAAAATACACGCATTGGTCGACGTTGCTGTGCTGCAAGCCGAAACTAACTAGCGCTAAATTATTTTATGTTCCAGACACGACGATTGCTTCAGACCATATAACGATTTTCGCAGCTTGCAGACATGACCGGATCCATCATCAAAGCCACTCGGCTGAGTCATATAAATCTCTTCTTTAAGGTCGCCATGTAAAAAAGCACTTACAGCATCCATTTGATAAACAGTAAGATTATATTTCACCGCCAGAGCAAGCAAAAACCGAATTGATGTATATCGCACAACTGGTGCAAATGCCTCGTCATAATCGATGTGCTGTTTCTGGTTGAATCCTTTCACCACAAGCCTGGCTTTATAACGCACAGGATCTCCGTCTGCATTTACCTTTCTTTTGAAAACCCATTTTGACAGAATGACTTTCTTTCCCATAGGCAGGGCTGATAGTTCCCAAGTGCCGTCGATATCATGAGATTCAGTTTCTTCACACATTGCAGAATGCTAAAGTCTATATTGTTTGCTTGCCTGGCTTCCTCCACAGTGTTTGGATCGGATGATACATATTTAGTTACGCAGAGATTATAATTTGGTCGTAACATATTCCGCAATCGCTCAGAGCGGCGGACTCCTTCATGGTCCAAATCTGTTATTTCTTCTCGCTCCATTGTTCATTCATGATTCTCTTCTGTATGCGAATGATTGTTACCTGAAGTTACACCACTGTCATCTTCTGTTAATTCTTCCACATATTCCACCTCCGAATTGGCAAAGGAAGTTGGCTCTGGTAACCATAAATTAAGCGTATCTGATTTTGCATCTGTAGCTGGAGGATTTTTATTAATTTGATTTTCAATAAAAACTACATCACAGCTAACAATAATATTTTTCGCTACAGGATTATACAACCTGTGTGCCTTTGATTCTGTACTGTAGCCTACGAGAATACATTCTCGAGATTTAGGTTTTAACTTACTGCGTTTTTCTTTGGCTACGTGAACCATTGCCTTACAACCAAAGACTTTAAGGTGTTTCAAGTTTGGTATTTTTCCTGACCACAACTCTTCCGGACTCAGATTGTTACCTCTGCATGGTGTACGATTCAGTAGATATGACGCAGTTACAGAAGCCTCAGCCCAAAATTTGTCCTCCAAATTTGCGTCTAGCAGCATGCATCTGATTTTTTCCGTTATTGTCCGATTTAGCCTCTCTGCAACGCCATTCTGTTCGGCGGTGTAGGGAGTCGTTTTCTGATGGATAATGCCATATTTCGAAGATATTTGTTGAACACTTCATTTATATATTCACGACCATAATCCATTCGGAGAACTTTTATATAWTTCGAACATTGATTCTCCACCATTGCTTTGAATTTTACAAATTCTTCGAAGACCGCTGCTTTTGACTTAATTGGGATAACAAAAACTTTCCTGGAATAGTCATCGACAAACGTTAACAAATAGCGCGCACCAGAAAAGGAGTTAAGATTTAATGGACCCATTACATCACTATGTATTATTTCCAAAGGTTGTTCAGCACGCTGCCCTTTTTCACTGTGTGACGCTCTGGTATGCTTGCCTTTTATGCAAACCACACGTTTGTCGTTACCACTGGTTGTGATTTTAACACCTTCCGAAGCATTTTGTATGGCTGTGACACTTTCGCGACAGACATGACCTAAGCGCCTATGCCATAAGTTATAGCTTGCGACGCCCATCGCTACATTATCTCGTGGTACACAGTTCAGACGATAAAGACAATTTATTTTGCTCGCAGTTCCAATTAGTTGTTTGTCCTCGTTTAATATTTTGCACCAATTGTCTTTAAAATGGAGTTCTTTCCCATTGTCTGTCATTTGACTCACCGAAAGTAAATTCGCACATAAACTAGGAACGTACTCAGAATTTTTGATAGTTGCGTTAACATTTTTGTTTAATAGCTAGAGAGAGTTTCACATCGCCAGTGCATTCGATATCAATTTTGTTATTGTCAGCGACAATTACCTTCTTGTTTATCGCGCGTKTTCTATTTGCCATGCATTCGTTGCTTTTTACCATATGTTGAGAACAGCCGGAATCGATATACCAGTCTTCGTTGTTGTGCATATTAGCATAAAGCGTTGAAGCAAAAAGTACCTGACTTTTTGGTTTTTGCTTGTCGTCTTTCACTATTTTCTTACGACAGTTTTTGCTTATGTGCCCTTGTTKCTTGCACGAATGATACCGAACTTTTGAAAATATTTTCGAATTTGTATAAAGAGCATTTTCGGCACCTTGCTTTGCATAAAATTTCGCATCTTGTAAAAGTAGATTTTTCACAGCGTCTACCGTGAGCGTTTTCTTGGAGTTTTCGACAGCGAGCACTAGCGCTTGAAACTCATTGAGCAACCCAGCTAACATGAGTGATGCGGTTAGTTCATCATCAATTTTTCAACCTACGTTTCTCACTTTAAATGCAGTCATTGTCTTTGATTTTACATACTCTTGCATAGTCTCGCAGTCTGACAGCTTGAGTTGTACCAATTGCTTACACAGTTCCACCTTGAGTGTCAATCCTTTATCTTCATACGCTTCCATGAGTGCTTCCCACGCGTCTTTAGCTGATGTTTTACCTGCAAAGTGACTGAAATTATTTGGCTCCACCAACATCGTGATTTCAGTTAGTGCTTTTTCATTAGCCTCACGATCAGTCTCAGTTGCAGTGACAGGCAAACCATTCTGGACCATTTTCCAGTGGCCCTTTTTGACCAAATACGATTTTGCCTGGCATTTCCAGACATCCAAATTGTCAGGACCGCGAAGTCGTTCCACGGGTACCGAAAAAACGTTCGACATTATTTAAATTGGAAAATATATTCCAAAGTTAAAGTCAATATATTTTATTAACACACAGAACCTTTTTTTACTAGGATTTATTTATGATTAGTTAAATTAACTTTGTGTAGCAAAGGCCCATAACCTGTTAGGAGAGTAAAACGCGTGTTGACTTGGCGACAGTAAAAACCAGAAGAAGGAAGTTTATTAAATAATGAACTTAGCTCCTATTCATAATGACATTTGTAAGTCTAATAATATACAGGGTGTTTCGTAAGATTATAAATGTACAATTTTCTTCTCAACAATATGTTATACCCACTTTGGATCAACGAATATGGGTTGTTCACATAATTTTATTAGTACAGGAGAGTGATCAGAAGAAATGTAGATACAGCAAAATCAATTAAATCTGGTATTTTTTTACGATCACTAGGCCAATATGTCAGCATACCAGGAGAGATTATGTTAAGGTTATTGTGCCTATTTATAATAATGTGATACAGCTGTCGTCCTTTCGGATTAATTACCCGTGAGCCCCATACCTGYGCTTTACATTTTAATCTCCACCCGCTAGAAATCTATTTCCTAGTGTTCCAAAAAAGTCTTTCTTTAATGTCTGTACATTTAAGCCGAGGTGGGCAGTATATGGCTGTTAGCTTGTAATTGCGCTGTGGCATAAGATTCTAATGCGTGGTGAATTTATTGCTTTATAACCCACGCACGCCTCAATACTACTACATTTTACGTTTGCGCTGCACAAACATTGCTATAGATTTTCGCTGCCATGTACGCTGAACAAATTTCTACTGTATTTTTTGTTTTTTTTTTGTTTTTGTACTTTCAGGGAAAAAAATTATTGGCAAATTTGGAAAAATATCAGAAATGTTTATTTAATTCTTTTTGTGTAATACTTGAAAATTTATAAAGTCGTTGACTAAATGGCTCGTTTCGATAATACATTATCAATATTGATTTCCCTTTTATACTCCTTTATGCGTAGAAGATAGGTAAGATGTTGGTCAGGAAGCGTGTTTCTTTGCTTATTTTGAATTAATTTGATAGTGGAAAATTCCCCTTCATCAGTTTCAATAAAAMAAATTATTTTTCGCTTGAAAACATTTTAAAAATTCGAGGTGTTTCTGTCAGTGTATTTAAAAAAATGCGCGATGCGATGTTGATTGCTCAACAGAAACTAAATGCCGATTCTTTGTGTTGAGCTTGCGTACCTGTTCAGCCGCTTTCGTGTGCGTGTGGCATTTTTCGCAGTAGCAGAATTATCAGTCAAACACGCATGTTTGGATTTTTATTGCATTGTTATTAAATGAGAGCCACTGTTTTATAACCAACGCTGCTGTTCCTCCATGTGCCTTTCCATCTGGGTGGTTTGTAACATAGATTCTAAATCCCGGTATAAAGAAACTGTTTTTGTTCGTAAGATGAGTTTCTGAAAATAGCATTACATCAATAATATTTTCATCCAGAAATCTAATAAGTTCCAATTAATGTTGGTTAACATCGTTAGTATCCCGTAAACAAATATTCAATACACTTATTTGTTCGAAGAACTGTAGGAATCAGAAGTTGGAATAGTTTGAAAATTGCGTTGGTGGAAGAATTCGGAGAAAAGTTAAGTGCTGTACAGGTACATCGTACATTGAGGAATAGGCGTAAGCAACAGAAAGAGGAATACTTATACTTCATCATCGAAAYTGGTAAGCCAATATCACTCGATGAAAATAGTATAATAGAATATTTTGTGGAGGGTATACCGGATGTCGAGATAATAAAAGTGCGTTGTATCAAACACGTAGTGTGAAAGAATTGAAAGAGCAAATCCGAGTACAGTAGAAATTCGATAATCCGAATAATTGATTGCAGACCCGATTCGAATTACTGAATTATTCGGATTATTGGATTATTTTTTATATGTGAAGGTATATAAAAAAATTGCTAAATTTCAATAAAAAACCAAACATGAATTCATTTATTAATAATAAAACAGATATTTAACTCTTAATTATATGCATATATTTACTTTGAGAAGTTACAAAAAATTAAATTCTTTTTTACGATTTAAAGAAATCTTTTATATTTGTTTGCTTAACATTGTTTGTGCAAAACTCTCGCGCTTTATCTCGCAAATCCGTTAAAAATAATATTTTCTCTTGCTCAATAATATCTTTTTGCTGTGCCCATAGAATATTCTTTTTTAAATTTTCAACTGCTTCAGCATTTAAGATTTGCTCGTCTTTTTCAACATTTACTTCCGGTTCATCAGGATCTGACAACGTTAGAGTATAGTCTGCAATATCACTTTCGTAGTTTTCTTCGATCCATTCATTCAAATTATCATTACTTACATTTATATTCATACAAATTTCAACAAGATCTCTCATTGTTGTTTTAGTTTCACCTTGTATTATAGAAGACATTATATTTTGTCGAAGGGTAGCCAAAGGAATATCATCTTCAGAGAAGGTATTTTCATGAGAAATTTTTCACCAGCACTTTTTTAAAACTTCCTCTCGAMCTTTGTTCCATGCATGTTTGAGGAAAATACATACATCCTTTAACGTAAAAGACTTCAAAGACTTATTATAAATATATGAAGTCATCCAACCATTCTTAGATGCGTAGTACTCTACGGGGCGAAGATTTTTGAAAGAACGCGGCTTTTTTGATTTTCCTACAACCATAATTTGTGATCTCCAGTCTTATTTGCACAGCARAGAAAAGTAACCCGTTCTTTAGACATTTTTCTTCCTGGCGCAGATCTTTCCTTAGCATGTACCAAAGTTTGACTAGGAAGTAACTTCCAAAAAAGGGTCGACTCATCTGCGTTATAAATTTGTGTGTCGCATAAGTCTTCTGATGATTGAAGTTCTTTCAACCACAAATCTTTAAACAACGGATATTATATCTCTTCTTAAATTTTTGATACCATCCATATGACGCATTAAATATTTTGCCACTGCCATTCCTATCTTTAAACATTTGTTTGGCACGTGTAAGTATCCTTTGAAGTGCCCGCTACCTTAAAAACCAAGAGTATAAGCGTTCTTCAAACTCTGGAAATTCACCTTCTCTTAAAGTTTGACGCASTTTTAGATTTTTAGCGCTTGCATTTTCCGATACTTTTTAAAACAAATGTATAAAAAATTAAAACTTGCAAACTAATTGTAACAGTTATGCATACAAACCTCTTAAGCTTATAATCTTTTCTTTTTATATCAGAAATAGTCGATCGTCCCACTCCGTATTTGTTGGCTAATTCTTTATTAGATTTGCCTTTTTTTATTTCATCGATTATTTTTATTTTATCTAATAAACACAAAGTTTTATGASCACGTTTTTTTATTATTCATTTTACGACTGATCACTTGCAAAACTGATACACAATGACAAAATATGCATTCCCTMTTTCATTTATGAAAGCTATGCTGTTAAAAAGCGTTAAATTCCCGTTAATCATTTCATTCCATTGATTATATGAGCACATCAYACAATTCGGATTATAGAGTTGCAGTTAATTCGGATTAYTGGATTTCCGGAATATAGAGTAGTCGGATTATCGAATTTCTACTATATATGAAAAAATTAAAAGTACATCCGTTGCAACTAGCTATGTCGTTAACTCGMGGCAATGTTGGGAAACGATATAATTAAAGAAGTAGAATTGGTGTTTAGGAAAGGCAGTGTGGAATTTACAAAACCTAATAAGGTGCCAATGAGTTGGCGGTGAAAAATAAATGTAGTAAAGTGGGCGATGAARCTGARATCTCAGTGAGTGAGAAGGTTTCTGCCGAGCAAGTGTGCGGAGATAAGGTCAGTTCGGAAGAGCTGAGGAAAGAGGTCGATGCAAAGGAAAACGACAGGCTATGTCGTGGCAAAGGCGTCAATGAGGAAAGTAACTTTCAATTTTTGGGTGAAAAAGAGATGCAGATGAATGATTAATAGGATAGAGTAGACTTGTCACATATATAGCAGAACATCAAAACGTTGATACTTAAATAAATATCAGCTTCAAAAACCGATGAATGTGCCAGTTCAAATGAAATTAATTTTGACAGACGGGAGGCCAGGGTCTCAACGGCCTCGTCGAGTATCATATAAAGATCCAAGGAATCTAGATTATCAAGTGGGGAAATGCTTAAAGATAGGATTATTCTAAATAGCACGTCGGAGTAAAACGACGTAGTTGAATATAGACCCGGAACGGAAATGAGACATGTTGACGCAATAAGTCGTGTTTATTTTTTGCTGATTGAAGACTCGTTAAAGTTTAGATTGAAAGAAGCTCAATTGCAAGCGATTGGATTAGGGCAGTAAAGAAAGCGTTAGAGAATGGACCCTATGAGAAGTTTTCCATAAGAAAGGAGTTAGTGTATTACGATCCCATCAATGAGTTGTTAGTTGTACCTGAGGGCATGGAGATTATAAAAATAGCACACAAGCAAGAACATTTTTCTGTTTAGAAAACAGAAGAGATTAAAAAAAAAAAATTATTACACACCAAATGAAATGAGAAAAGTAGGAAGGACATAACAAGACCACTACCATTGTAGAAAATATGAAGAAGTAGGGTTAGTTATTCGAGGGCGAATAACTTGTCAGGACGGCCGGTTGTAGGATAAGAATTAACATCCGAATTCTAACTAATATAATTAGTAAATAACTGTCAACCAATTATTCGAAAATCTAATAGTGGATTCGAAATAGTGGACTACAAGAACTTTGTGGGCGGTAAGGCTTAGCGCCCATCATAGCGAGATAAGTATTATTCACATTACTGATTGTAACGCCGAGCGGAACAGAGCTCATTTTACTGATCTAAGTGACATTTTGTAAATATAAGTGATATATTTCTTTACTGCTTGTATCGCTGAGTGTAACGGACCCTCTGTGCAAATTGGGTGACCATTGCCTCAACATGTTATTTGCCTATTGCTAAAAGTAAAGTTACGTGAATTTAATTCGAGACGACAGTGAACTGAAAACGGCTTTGTGAAACCTACTTCATGAACGTTTGTGAGAGAGCAGCAACATAACAATGGCCGGCATGTACACAAAACAACGCAGTTGTCCATTTTGCATGTACACAATTTCGTTGCGGCCATACTAGTACCTTGCACTTCAATGAAATTTTAATATTTTGTTCAAAGTGAAATTTTTAAGCAAAAAATAAGTAAATGGGTAAATTTATTTGTTTTAAATTATCAATTGTTTTTTATAAATGATGTAACAGAACCATAAGTGCTTTTATTTGTAAAATAACGTCAGTTTTGTTAGAGCTTTGAGTAATTTTACATTTTACATATTAGTGGCATCACCATTCTACCTCAGCTCTCTATCTTCCATTCTACTGTCAACTCTACTGTCGTCCTACTGTCGTTGGCAAATATAGGATAAAATTGAAGTTAGCGAGAACGACAACTGTCGGCCTGCACTCGTGTAGTCGTGCAGCTGTCAACATAGGCCCGTCGATAAGAACGTGTGTATTTTAATATTTGACAGATGTCATTTGCAGTCTGTCGCGAGCATTGTATTCCACACATAACTGTCGATAGCATTAAAGGTTTGTTGCTGCAAGATGTCAAATTCGACTGTAGCAAAGATCCTACTGACAACGCTTTGTATTCGAAGAATTTCCAACAGAAATGGAACGACAAAAGCTCTAATCAGAAAAAGTTTCGTTGTTTCAATTGTGGACAGGAAGGCCATATGCGTAAAGAGCGTCGCAAATCTTTGCAATCAAAGAGAGTAAATSAGAATGAAGGTAAGAACGGGACGGCAAAGTTTTCAAATTCGCTGTTAGCGAATTCGTGTTTGCATTCTCAGAGCGGCGAAAATGTATGGTACGTTGACTCCGGCGCAACATCATATATGACAAACGATCTACATAAAGCAGTGAGAGGATCTGTCACTGTGTTGGTGAGCACGAAAAAAAAGTAGCCAAGTGAGAAATTGGAATTAAAATTAAGTAAATTTTATAAGCAAAACTATAAAATAAATTATTGTTCAATAAAATTTGAAAATTAAATATGTTTTTACTACGTTGGAGCAAATATACATATATGAAAATATTCAATAAAACTAAAAGCTTTATTTATTCAAATCTCAGAGCAAATAATAAGCAGATAAATAAGAAGTTCGGCAGTTTCTCGAAATGAAGGAAATAATTTACATATGTATAATCTATATAAATACTCGAGAACGGCTTCCATTTTCCCGACAACATAATATCAACTTTACTCATAACATCGTGTATTTAAATTTCAAAATATAAAAATAATTAATTTGTTGACATGTTTGATGGGTGCCAACCTTACACTGTTACAAAATCTAARAAATATTTTTATTATAATAACATTTAATTGGAGAAATACTGAAATACTGCTAAAAGTGATTTTCTTCTGTCTGTTTACAATGCCGAGGAAAAGAAAACGCCCTGACATATTTCGTCGAAGTCGTTTAAATTTGCAAAGAGMTASTTTACGCTCCAACCGCACTAATGACCAGCGAGAGGCTGATAATGATAACAGTCGTAAAAGTAAGGGAGAATTACGTTCAAGAGTAAATCGATCACAAGAGCAACGAGCACGGGATAATGAATTTAATCGATCCGGCAGACGCAATGCTCCTGTAAACCTCGAACGAGGAGCATTTTCCTACAATCCGGAAATTGATTATAGTGCCGAAATCTGTGACGATTGGAGAAATATCAATCATTTGTCAACATTGTAAAGCATTAAAATATAGTAGGGAACCTGCAGGATTATGTTGTGCTGGTGGCAAAGTACAATTGCCACAATTGATTCCACCACCTGTACCGTTACACTCATTAGTTAATGGGATGGAAAGTGAGTSTAAACACTTCGTGGCTAATATCCAAAAATATAATAATTGCTTCCAAATGACATCGTTTGGTGCAACGCATATAGTAAAAGACGGGTGTAGGATCAGGAAGAGTTTTCCCCAACCGCGTTAGTTCAACGAAATAACAATGATTTAAATGAGAAATTGGGCTATGTAATTAAATTGGAAGTAGAAAATAGAAAACTTGTCCCTTGGTGGTCAGCAATAGTCTACATTATTTAATGCAAATGAAATGTACACCCGCGGCCAAGCGTAACTTACCACATGATTTTTTTCACTATTTTAAATTTTTTCGTTCTTTGGTTTTTTTATGGATTTAATAGAATACGGGGAATATATAGATGGCTCGAATATATTTGGTTAACTGTTGACTTTAATCTGGCCCATTTGTAAAATTAAATAGAGACAACTTTTTTTATTTGCACACAAGTCTTTGATTTCATTATTACTAATTCTTGTAATAACTTAACAAAATTTTTTGTTTCAATTGAAAATGGAATTACAACATATTCAAAAAGAATAACGGGAAATGGCGTCGGTCCACCTCTAGCGGATATTACAGCTTCGATACGAGCAGGCATTGACCCAACAAGTTTCTCCAAAACACTGCTTGAAATTTCCTCCTTCCAAACACTCTAACATTTTTTTCAGTTCTGGTTTACTTTTAGGCTTATGATAAGCAACTTTGCACTTCATTATGTGCCATAAGTGCTCAATAGGATTTAAGTCGGGAGAGTTTCCTGGCCAATTCATATGATGTAATCCGAGGTCCTTGAACATTTCCATCACCTGTAAGAGAATTATAAAAAAAAACATTCTACTATTTTTGGTTATAAGTTGAATAGTAGTCAATTTCAGAGCGTAAATTACCGATTTTGCACGGTGGCATGGGGCCGAGTCATCCTGGAAGATGGCGTGAGAAGAATACCCATATTGCTCCTCTACAAAAGGCACGATGGTATCCATTATGAGCTTCCTATATTTTAGTATACCATAAATGTTTTAGTGAAATTCTAATTTGTATTTGTATCACAATTAATTTAACCAGTTCTTAAACAGTTACAGATACAAGGACAAATTCATCACCTACTGGGGGCAATGTTGCCAGTGCCAGATACAGATCATACATTTTTGCAAATTTATTTTATGGGCAATCACGATGCGGAAGTTGACACACGTTGTGGTCATAATCCAACCGTCAAGCGAACCATTGTCCAACAACTGCAAACATTTCTTCACGAGAATAATGAATTAGTGAAGGTGTTCAAAATGCCACTGGATCGGATGCCATCAGACAGCCATAATATTGTAAYAAGAGCCGTCAAAACACCTGCTGGAGAGCATGCAAGTAGGTTTAATTCACCGGCAATAGATGAAGTGGCTATTGTGGTTGTTGGAGAGAATTTGCAATCAAGAGATATTGTACTTCATCGCCGGAACAATGAATTGAAATGTGTATATGAAACGCATAGAGCTTATGATGCTTTACAATACCCATCAATTTTCTGGCAGGGAGAAGATGGGTACTGTTTAAAATGATACAAAATTTATATAGAACAAAAGCTCTTAGATAATAATAAATTTTGTTTTTATTTTGACAATATAAAGTAATGAACTAATAAATCTTAATATTAAAAATGTCATAACTTTTATTTTATTTTGATTTGATTTTGTTATATGACGAATAATGATGTATCTGCTCAGGGGACCATCCTTTATGCTGAGTGGRTTGATATAGTGTGGTGAGTTGTGTTGTGTACGAGTGTGTGTTTGATTTCGTATCCTTGACAGCATTTTTATTTATGGTTTTATGTAAAATTTCTTTAACAACGGTTTGTTAAACTAGCTCTTATTATTTGCTTTTCTGTGTTATCGGCTTATAAAGGATAGTAAAATGTCGATTTTTCGACCTTTTGATACAGCTGTGGTATGTTTTATGTTTTTATTCATGCACTCATTCGGCGTTTTTTTTTTTTCATTATTGGCGAAAGCCATCCTGCGGAGACGAAAAGTTGTATGTGCTTTTATTATATGAACTGTCAGTGGTAGCTCTGACTTTGTTTTTTATACTATTATGTGGGGTATTCGAAAATTGTGGCGCTAGTGATTGTCGTACGACGTACCGGCCATTGTTTGATCGAGTAGTTGCGGCTTTAGGGAAGTGCTCACAATACTGATCTTTTATAGTTTCGTTTGTTATTGGAAGTTTACTTAACTTTTGCAATTTTCTTAATTGTGAATTAAGGTATTTGTCCTCAACTTGAGTTGATATGGTGGTAACTGGTTCTGTAATTAGTCCACTTTGTGTTTCGCTGTGCAGCGTTTGAACCTTTTGTGCCTTTGAGCAACATGGTGTCTCTTGTCAATTTTTAGTATTTTCGGTTTCCGGATTTGTTTTTGCAAYTAAACCCGTGGTAGCATTGAATTGTGTCTTTTATGAAAATATAAGCAGTTAAATTTGCTTTTGCAATTTTTAAGATTATGTGTATGGGAAAAGCAGTTTGTACAGAGTCTTTTTGATCTGACAAAGTTGTTCCTTTCATTAATATTTAATCTTTTAAACTTTTCGCAAGTTTTAAGCTTATGCCCTCTTGTGCATAGTTAGCATGCCGTATGTTTTCTTTGTTCGGATGTGAACGCTTGTATTTTGTTAAAAATTCTATCTGATTTGTTTTTGCTTCTAGCTTGGGGTCTATTGAAGCTTTTATTTTGGTCGTGTTTAATGTTCTTTGTTTGGATTATTTTTTCTTCTAAACTTTCCGCAATTTCATATTGGGTGGTGAGAAAATCTTTCATTTGTTGCCACATTGGGCACCTTCTTCTTGATGAGAGCGGTTGCTCCCATAGAAGTAACGACTTTTCTGGTAATGCGGCGGTGCAARTCTCTGCCAGAATTGGGTCCCAGCTGTCTGTGGGAATATTTTGTGTCGACAGAATCGACAAACAATTAGAAACAGTTGTTTCCTTCTTGATTGTAGGCATGTTTAATAATGTCGTTACTTGCTTATCGACCAGTATTCTTTCGTTTTCACATCTAGCTTTTAGAGCTTCCCAGGCCAAATTCAAATTATCATCATTAAGAGCGACCTGTTTTACTATTATGCCTGCTTGACCTTTTGTTTTGTATCGGAGGTGATACAATTTTTGCGCTTGTGATAGTTGGGGATGRTTTATGTACACGGCCGTGAACATGTCCCGAAAGGACGGCCATTCTTCATAACCTCCGTAAAAGGTTTCTGTGTCACATGCGGCCAACTCGAGTTGGATGCCTGAACTTGCCTCGTGATATTGTTGCATTTGTGGCAGCTCTACTCTCGGATGTGGAGTAGGTGCAATCGCTTTAATTAGCTTTAATTGATCGGAGATCATAGCTTTCGTTTCTTCATATTGATCCAAGCAGTTTTCGTAAATATCGTAAGCCGATGATTTAAGATTTTGAGGTAGACCTGAATCGTCAGATTCTACTATGGCGGCATGAGCCGCTTGGAGTCGTATCCAAAAATTATTGAGATTTATAATTTTGATTTCTAGTAACGATTCCGAATTTTCGTGAATCGGTAAAGAGGCAAATCTAGTCCAGTATCTTGTTAAACTGTCACTTTGTGAAATAAATTTTACAACTTGTTTTGAGCGGGTAGCTCCAGGTGTACTATGATTTTTGTTATCGTTTATTATTTTGGTTGCATGTAGAAATATTTTTTAAAATGAATTAAACGGTTCTCAGTATGAACTGAATACTTTTTAAGTATATACACGTTTTTTTTTAATTTTATTTTATTTATTTTTTGTTTTTTTATATGCTTTTCTTTCAAACCACAATATTAATTTCAAATATTTTCTATATAGTATATAGGCACACCCTAATGATTGGCTTACATGTACTTGTTTTTGTGCAATTGAGAGCTCGTCGAAGAGATCAATATGCTTTGTATATGCACGAATTGTTTGTGCTAATGATTTTATGCTTATGTTTTTGTTCTTAAGCAATTGAGTGCTCGTTAAAGAGATCAATTCGCTAGTTGTTCGTAAGTATGCACGAAATTTTTGTGCTAATATATTTGTATGTGTATGTCTATTTAATTTCTATTTTTTGTGCAGTCCTGCTTGTTTTTGTTTCACAAGGAACAAGTGGTATTGCGAACCAATATGGGCTCTGAATATACATATGTATGTGGTTATTGATTRTAGCAGCATGTCTAAGTGACTTCACTTTGTGTTTTACCACTTACCACTTTCACTTATTGAAATAAAACACGCGGTTAAGCATTTCATCCGCATGCTCAGCATGTCATTTAGCCATCCCGGCCCCCCTAGGCGAATATTCAGCCTAGCAATCTCTGTAGTTGCTGGAGAGTTGCAACTATGTTGCTGAGTCCTGTAGCGGGGCGATGCTGTGGCGCTTTTGGACGACGCCTGGCTGGTGCAACGTGGTGCGGACGCCATTGATGGGGCTCASGCCGGGCTGCAGTGGTTCGGCGTCGTACCGTCCGGTTTGCTTGCTTTGATCTACCCGTGCTTGAGGCAGCTGGTCGACCTACATTGTGTCGTGGGGTCCTGTGCAGCAGCGTGTGATGTGGTCTGCCACACGTGTGGCATAAATCGTCGGAGGCGCACTCCTGCGTCACATGTGTGTGCGACAGGCAGTTGAAGCAGTGCTCATGTGCATGGGCAACACGCTGGCGTTGTGTCGGCGATAACTCCTTAAAGAGCCCACAGTGCTGTAGTCGGTGTTTCCGGCGACATAGCGGGCATCGGATGCGACGCGGCTCGGCTTGGGCGGATGGCGTTGACGGGGCTGCTCGTGAGCCACTACCAGAACCGGTAGTTGATCCAGTAGCATTGATTGGGCGGGGCGTATGGATAGCCCCAGTACGTGCCACGTTCGTTGCCGACCGAACAGTTGGGGTTGGTGTAGTACTCATGTCCACGTCCATCTTGATCTCTGTAAAAAATTGTACTTGAATATACATGGTAGTATATAAATGGAATGTGCGATTGTGCCGCATTGTGTGGCATGACTGGGTCGTTGTATTGACYGACCATTTCTGTGATTTTTATTGTTATTGTTAACGGTTGGTTGTGGTTTGCGCTATTATTGATTTATTTTCATTGTTTGATTGATTTTTGTTTGTGTTTCGGCATTATGTTCGGATTATTTAGTATCGGATTTTCGCTATTRTCCGCGGTTGGTAGAAAGCATAATTTAACCAGCGGTCAGGTGAGTATTCCGCTTTGAGTACGGAGATCAACGACCCGGATGTGACCGTCTGAGCCACTCGGTAGGTGGGA
>NW_017537081.1:6807-8196 GCF_001853355.1 Bactrocera latifrons | reverse complement strand
AGAACGGCTTCAATGCGAATTAATAGTGTTGTAAATTCTTCGTAATTAAATTTGTAGTTTCCAGCTACATTTTTTAAGTGGGATTTAAAGCTTTTTACAGCTGATTCCCACAGACCACCCATATGAGGAGCTCTTGGGGGGATGAATTGCCAATTAATGCCTTGGGGAGCGTACTTTTGTACAATCTCAGGGGAGACTTGTTTAATAAAGTCCATAAACTGTTTTTCTGTGAGAGGTTTCTCTTTGAGCCCCGATAAAGGTTTTTCCATTGTCGCTCATAAGTTTGGACGGAAAACCGCATCGTCCGACGAAGCGAGCAAATGCCGCGAGAAAAGTCTCTTTTGTCAGATTAGTACATAACTCGAGGTGCACTGCTTTCGTCGTAAAACAGACAAAGACAGCCACGTAGCCTTTCATTAGTGTGGGAGACCTTAGCATGGACGCCTTTATCTGAAAAGGCCCAGCAAAATCGACACCTGTAATGGTGAAAGGCAGAGCGAAGTTGCAGCGTTCCGRTGGAATTGCTGCCATAATCTGCGTCCTCATCTTCTATTTATGCATAGTGAAGATCTTGCACATGTAAATGCACTTTTTTATTTGAGGCTTAAGTCGGGGAATATAGAACTCTTGGCGGGTTATATGTTGCATTAGGCGTTGTTCCGCGTCCAACATTAGTATGTGCATATACTTGAGTAGCAATGTTGCAAGTCGAGACTTCTCTGGTATTATTCGTTATGTTTGTTATATTCGGATACATTCGTATCCAGAAATGGATTTAGTACTAAGACTGRGCTCTTTTTGTCAATCGGCTTCGATTCTCTTAGTAGTGATATATCGCGGCTGAAGTAGCGCGCTGGTATATATGCGATTAGTGYGACCTTTGTTTTTGTAACTCTACGTGCGTCACTGTGTTGCATGGGAAATTATGTGATCCCTTGACTTTGCTTTTGAGCTGTTCTATAAATTTGAATATATAAGCAACTACTCTGAGAGCTCTTGGAAACGATGAAAATCGTTCAAGGATGTCGGTATCATCCAATAATGTGTGAAAGGTGGCGATTTTTGCCCTTCTGGGGCGATAATGTTCCGCATGGGGGATTGTGGCCAAGAATCCGGAGATTCTATCAACCATGGGGGGCCATTCCACCAGAGGGTGGTGGTGGCAAGGTGCAGTGGCTTGCACCCTCTTGTACCTAGATCGGCAGGATTATCAGCACTGGCTACGTGACGAAATGTGGCTGATCCCATGGGGATCGTTTTTTGAGACGTTCGGTTAGAAATATACGTCTTCCATGCATGTGGTGGTTTTTCCAACCACGCTAGTACAATTTCTGAATCGGACCGCATATATAGTTTGCATTTTGTCATGTTTAAATGCATTTGCACCAT
>NW_017537081.1:4204-5306 GCF_001853355.1 Bactrocera latifrons | reverse complement strand
AATTGTCTTGAATCGGTGAAGATGAAAATCGAGTGCAGTATCGAATTAGACTGTCACTCTCAGCAATAAATTTGATATATGAAATATCTTTCTTTTTTGCTTTGTAGCACCTTGCTTTGAGCGTGTAGCATCWGCAAGTGTACATGGGATCTTTTCTTCTGAAATCATTTTTTGTACTTTTAAATATTGTATTGATTTATATTCCTTAGAATCACCGTTCATTTAGATAATAAAATTTAAAATATGAGAGAAAACAAATTCTTTCAGTGTACTTCCGATAATAATAAGTACGCGTGAAATCTTTAAGAAAAAAAATTTTTTATTTTTGTTGTATACGCAATGTATCAAATAACGAACGCGTATTTCGTTTTCCTTATATCCGGTGCTTATGTATTTAGCTACTATTTAGTTCTTGTTTTTGTTTTTTATTTTATTTAATGTTTCGTACTCGTTAGTAAATACTTGCGTAGACGAGCGGAAATGCAAAAGGAGAAAAAGGTTGATGACCTTTGTATATGAGTTTGCCCAATATGTGCGTGTTTATGTGCATACGTAAGATGCAAAAAAAATTTTTTTTTGTTTTGTTTGCAATCCTGCTTGCTTGTGCTTTAACAAGAACAAGGGGTATTGCTGGACAGGTGCCRATTTGGACTTTGAATATAAGTATGTGTGTGTGAACACCTGAAAATGGCAATACGTATGTATTTGCTTTTTCTTTCTACCAACTCTTAAATTTTTTTTGCTTTTTTTGACCGTATTTTTTTTTTAATTTGCAAATTTTAACCCTATGTACCCTATTTTGTACCCTATGTACGTTGTATATACCGGCATAGGCAAATTGTACGCCGTGTATGTATGTATGTAAATTATTCGATTATTAAATTATTATTATTATAAAGTGCAGGTATGAACTTTTAGTTAATTAGTAAAATTTTAGTAATGCGTTTCTACATGCATGTGGGTGTATGTCACATTAATTTTGTTTCTCACTTTGTTTCGGTATGTAAGGTATGTACATATGAAAGTGGTGACTATTGGCATATATGTATGTATGTTTGGTTTTGATATTTTTCTTTTCTCTTTTTAAATTTCGCAATCGCCC
>NW_017537081.1:0-1864 GCF_001853355.1 Bactrocera latifrons | reverse complement strand
AGTTTCGTAACCTGTAAACTCGTGGGTAAGGCATTAATTTTTTTGTAATAAGGTTTCTTATAAAAGAAGAAATTATTAATTAAACCAATTTAGCAGACTTYGGAGCCTTTCAGAATTGTTTAGTGACTCCGTGTTCTGAAAGGACTGCTCATTTTCATTTTCATTTGCTCCATTCATAATTCCTTCATCATAACCACATCATTTTGTGCATCCATTCGACAAATGTTGTGGAAAATGCAGCACATTATTATTATTTTCGCTGCTTTTTCTRGCTGCAACCGTAAATGGTTCAAGCAAGGAAACTTTTCTTTAAGGATAACTTGGCTATAAAAATCTTAAAAAGAAATGTATGTCTAAAAGTCATACCGAAACAACTTTCAATAATCCTCCTTGTTTTTTTATGCGCTCTGTTAAAAAGCTGCTCTTGTGGCGACGTCGGATTGTTTCGCAAAGGAGGAATTAGCCAATTCAGTAACGGATAAGCACTATCTCCTAAAATTACGRCATTAGCGAATGGACGGAATCCGTTTTCAAATCTGCCGAACAAATTAGAATTACGTAGGACTCTGCATCGTGCACCCTGCGACTTGCGGAAATCCACCAATATTAAAAAACTGTGTGGCGATATTTTGATTTCTTCAAATTCTGGCAAACGAATAGTTACGTCCATGAACTCGTTTATCACGATATTTGCCACTCGATAGATTATTCTGCACACCGTTGATTTGTGAACCTCATGCATTTTCGCATTTCCATGATATTGGCCACCATTACCTAACCAGTGCAGAGTGGTTAATAACTGTTGCAGGGGATTTAAGCACATATTACGCTTACTAGTGTATTGCAGATGCGCTCCTATTTTTAGCAAAATTTTTTCAATTTGGCTACGAGTTAGCCGAAAATTTTCTACCGCACTAATATCCAAATTGTAATTGATCCTTTCGTTTGTAATACGCGAATTGTGCGAATGTTCGTCTTCCAAAATATTAAAAAGTTCGCATCGAAGCATTTTGTTAGTTTTTTTTACTCCTATTAATATTTCACGAAGCTTAGTACGTGACTAAGGCACTGATTAATTCGTTCAGACTAAACTTATCATTGTCATGATAGGTGAAATTATTTTTAGCAAAACAATGCAAAACTTAGCAAATTGAGAGAAGAGAAGGGATAAGTAAAAGTTGTTGGTGCAACGAAGTGCTTACAAAATTTGCTAATTTGCACAACTTTTTACTTTTCTGCTAAGCACTTTTGACTTTGCATTTAAACTTTTGGTGCAACGCTTATCAATAGCATTGAGAGACATTTTACGTAGCAATACTCAATTGAGTGACTCTCACTTATCAAGTTGGTGCAAAAAAAAACTTTGCGTAGTTTTGAGAATTTGCTAAAATGCTAATGACAAGTGGTTGGTGCAATAGGGCCCTGCTCCCTTCTCCGTTTCCTTTCCTTTTTGGTGTTCCTTGTTCCGTTGTTGTGAATTTTCCTTTGTTGGTTGGCTTTCTTTCGTTTGGTTGACTTTCTAGGTTTTTATTATTATAATTATTATTTTTGTGTTTTTAATTTTTGTTTAACGTTTATTAATGTTTAATTTGTGTTAAGACTCACCCGCTTTCGGTAATTTTGTTTGGTTTTGTTTTTTTGGCACTGTATTGTATGTATTTGTGTTTTTTTTTTGTTTTTTTTTTTTTTTGTTTTTATAAATGCGCACTCGATTAACCTTCTTTTTTTATTAAAAAATTTTTTGATATTGGTATGTAACCGTTTCGTTTCCGTTTTTCAAACTGTTTTTTTTTTATATAGGTATATATGTATGTATATCGTATGTGTATATATGTCACCTCACGGAACCTTCTTATTATATATT
>NW_017537080.1:160693-202274 GCF_001853355.1 Bactrocera latifrons | reverse complement strand
TATATATACGTTCTCTGGTCGAGATATAGATGGCGCCACCAGGGGGCGTTAGATTCAAAAAGTCCTGTTTACTTTGGAATGTACCTTGTATTTATAACCTTTTATAGGGTGTGGCAACGCACATTTTTCAAAATTGTTTTCCCCCTTGCTGCTGCGGTCTTCTGTGTCCAGTCACAGCTCTATAATATATCTTAATTTAGTGGTCGGGGCCATGCCCAATTATCAAAATTGTTTGACAACAGATGCCCCTTGCTACTGTGAACACCTATACCAAATTAGAGTTTATATCTTAATTTACTGCTTAGTTGTGACCTTTATATGCTTTCGGTTAACGGCGTTTCGTGTGCGTGTCAGTGGTGTGTGTCTTACGCCCGTCTACGAATTCGTACTTTTTTTTATTAAGAAAAGTGACTAGCAAGTCGCATCAAGATACTTATCTAAATTTTTACTGAAGTTACAGTTTGCACCGACGGACAGACACACCGTCGTTCGGATTTCAATTCATAATTCATGTCGGTATCCTATACCTTTTTCGCTTAGTTTTAGGTGATACGTACAACCGTTAGGAGAACAAAACTTTCATACTCTGTAGCAACATGTTGCAGGAGTATAAAAATTACCAATATGTACCTCGATAGCAATTAAGGCAATAATCTCACAACGCATTCCTTCAGAGAATAATTTCGCAGTTCAAGGGCACTGGATGAAGAATAACAATAAGATATCTTTATAAAATTTTGCATAAAGCGTTGTCGTCCTGCTTGATGGAAACTTCAACTCGTATTAAAATGAACTCATATCTAGCATTACAAAGGACCTGCAGATCTTTGTATGGCATGACAGTCAGCCAGTGCAACCTAATCTAATCTAACATCGGTCTCACATTTACATATTGTTTTTTTATTGACATTCCACTTATCTGAACAGTTGTTATTACTAGGCCACGATTTGTCGAACAAATTTTCGGATATCAATTTGGTCAACAAAGGTGGCAATACTATAAAATATAATAAACATAAATGATGTTCTAAAAGTATAAAGGTATTGCATTCAGTATGTTTTGTTTGTGAAAGCTATTAAGCCATCGGCATGGCAGAAGGAGGCTTCTGCTTCTTGTTTGCTTTATTCTTCCCACCATTCTTCGTGAGAGATTTCCGTCCAGACAATTTCCCTTTGTTTGTGTTATTTACGGGTGGTTTCGGCTTTGAGATTTTTGGTTCAATACGCACAAATAGATCGTAATTGAAGTCCATGCAAGCCTTGCCTATAAAATATTTCATAAATAATCATAATCCTCAATAATTCCTTCAAACAATAATTTTCGTATACCACAACACATTTCTTGTCCGCATTCGGCACATGTTGCCAACTTAGTTTCTACAATGCCAGATTTGTTTTTATTCTTTTTTACGCAATTATTAAGAATGAAATCTCTGCGATCGCGCATTTCAGTCTTCAATTGCAACTTGGCCATTTCCGTCATGCGACTAAAGTACTCTTCTTCCTGCTTAGACTTCGGTCGCAATGTCGTAAGCATCTTCCAGTCGATTGGTACTGAGCACAAGTCCATTATAGGTACATCCTTCATTTCGGACGGTATAGGATCTGCGTATGTATAAATCGGTTCCCGCTCGCCATTATGCTTTGAGAGTTTTCTGACCTCTCTCTTCGATATCTTGAAAGAGAAATCTTTCTCTTTAATCTTTATTTCATCGGCACGTACTTTGATTGGACGCATTTTATAATCCGGCACTTTTTCCATTAGTCGTTTAAATTCTTCTTTGGTCTGAGCGATGTTCTTACTTAGATCAAGTACAGGAACAACAGTTTTCTTCTTTGCCAATATATCTTCTAATTTACTCATAGCATAAAGTTTCAGATTTATTTTTTGACAACTTTATTTTCTGACTAAATTTTAATGTTGGGGAAGTATTGATAAAATAATAACTAAGTTCATTTGTAACCGTAGCGACACTCGTTATTAAGCACGCACTGTCGACATTAGTTAGACATATTTAGTGATGCCACTAGTAAGTAAAGGTCTAAGCATTTAATTAAAATTTAAAACAATCTCTCATTATTTGGAATGGTAAATGAAACTGTATTATGCTCACAAATTCAAGAATTGTAGGATAAGATATCTTACACTTCATTTGGGTACTGCGAACAATTCGTTTATTACATGAAATTGGCCCCTTCCACAAATGAATCGCAAAATGTGTTGCTAAGCGCATAATTCAACAACGCCTGAAATAATTTGGCCATTTCGTTTTTCTAGATGTTCGCTGAAGCTCAAAGATGGATTATATGGCAAGGGGGCGAAAAGGGGAACTTTAGTATACCATCCCACGATTTCAGGGTTAAAAGTGGTGTGGTTGAGTAGGGCTCCTGATTAAGAAACTTATAGTTCACGAGATATTTGGGGAAGACTTTAGTATACCGTTTCAGGATTTCGGGAAATAAAATGGGTATGGTCGAAATATCTCGAAAACGATAAGCTTCCTGCGGCTATCCTATACATATTCTTGATCTGGAGAATTTCCTCTATCCGACCATATCCATTTTATTCCCGAAATCATTGAACGGTATACTAAAGCCGACCCCAGAAAAATTCGAATAATTGCCGGAAAACCCCTAAAAAAGCCCTTTTCTTTTTCTCATACAAACGAATGAATGTTTGTTTGTTAGTAACGGCTCGAGAACGTCTGAACCAATCTCGATGACATTTTCAGAATTTGTTCGCTGTGGATCGGGGAAGGTTTAGAAAAAAAAACAAAAAACCCTATGCGTTTCGTAAAGAAAGTTAGGAAATTAGACAATTCCTAAAAGTAACTTTTTTTAAATTTTTTTTTTTTAATTTCTTTGTTTTGGTTTTTAATTATTTGAATCGTTCAAATTTCTCGTTTGCTTTCTTTATTCAGGCTATTCAAAAATAATTTATTGAAAATTGTTCAGTGAAAACTTTATGTGTGTTTTACACAAAGTGATCAATAGAGATTGAAATTTGTTACGACGCCACAAAGAGGTCGCGCTAATATCGGTCGGCGTTCTTTTTGGCATCAGCATACATTGGCAGCCCAAGGCACATGACCGAGTATTCCTTTGATGTGATGATTTATGTGCGGAATTATGGATCGCGGTCAATCAGCAAGCGATCGTCACGATGTCACAGCACGACTATTCAAACAACAGTAACGATGTTTGATGTACTTAATCGTGAAGCAACATAAATGTGGTGCTGTTAGATGCTAGATGTACTCCGTTGAGTGGCAAAAGAGAGGTTTGCCGCACGTACACATTTTTCTTTGGATGGTGGATGGTGGTTCCACCAGATCAAATTGATGAAATCATTTCTGCGGAAATTCCTGATGCAGGGAAAGAACCAGTATTATACGAAGTGATAAAAACCAATATGGTTCATGCACCTTGCGGACACCACAATCCTACTTCGGTTTCTTTCGGAAACACGAACTGAAAATGATGGATATCCGCTCTATCGGCGTTGCCCACCAGACGACAATGGTAGAACATTCAGCATTTAATCTAAAAGAGTGAATATCGAAGCTGACAACAAATGGATCGTACTATATTCACCGTTATTGCCAAATTCACATTCAAAACTCATATCAATGTTGTATATTGCAGTTTGGTGAAATCCATAAAATACGTTTATAAGTACGTCACCAAAGGAAGCAACATCATGATTATAGGTCTTGAACGAAACGGTCGATACGTGAACTGCAATAAAGCACTTTGAAGAATATTTTATTTTGCAATTCATGAACGTTTCCCGACTGTTGTGCCTCTCACTGATAATTTGGAGAATGCCCAATGACTGTATTCCAACCCAGAGAATACAGTACAGGCAATGGAAACATCGCCAGCGACAAAATTAACATTGACCAGTTGTGTTTTCAACTAAAGCATTAGGACGAAGTTACACAATCCACCCGAAAAAACAACGATTGCTTCTACCTTCGATTGGGTACGCGGTTCAACTTCATTTGAGTCCTTGCGTACTGTGAATGGTACGGTGTGTGCAAGTTTTGGAGAAGTAAGCCAGCAATTACAATTGCTGGAACATGATAATCACTGCAAACAAACGATGTACGACGCGATAGCTACTTCGAATGCAAAAGAAGGTTGTACACTTTTCGCGATGATCATTTCAACATATTAGCGTCAATTACGGGATACTAACAAAAATGACATTGTCGAAGACATTTAATATCGTATTCGCTAAGAATTAGAAATGGATCAATTCCGGTTAATACTTCCGATGGTTTCATATCAATTCCATCTGCCGTTTATTAATTCATAAAAGCTGAACTCAATGTCTTGACAATGAAGACGATGCCGTGAATTATCCAGCGGAATTACTCAATTCTTTGGAATGGCTCGGTATGCTACCGCTTCATTTGCGCCTCTAAGTTGGACTGTCGTTATTATGTTTCGCAATCTTTATGCGCCGAAACCAGAGATAATGAGATCTCAAACTCCTCTCTCACTTCCAGTGAGAGAGCAATTGCTAAACGTTAAAACCTACCGAACTTTGACAGTTGACTGGATTGAGTAGGTTTTGACGTTTTGCAATTGGAATGACTGGAACGGCCAGATTGATTATACCAAAAATATATGTGAACGGAGGAATTTATTGCCGCCGTTCAAGATCGCTAATAAAAATTGAAAACAATAAAAATCAAAGATAATGCGAAATTTAAATATATATCATGAAACGTTTTGTAATTTGATGCATAATAGAATTAATATTCTATTACAAATGATTAAAAACACTTATTAATTGAGAACTGACAGGCTTAATTCACCTTATTAAGTATTGAAATATCAAAACACAGTTGTTTTAATATACCATAAAGTCCTAAAAAAGGAATTAAGTAGTTTCGCCATATATTAAAAGTCCAATATATAATAATTTGCAATCGTAATAAATGTTGGGTATGCTAATTTAAAATGTCCAAAAATTCTTATTTGGTGAGATCTGGCCATAATGGAAAATGTTGTAAAAAACGCTTATTTTGAGGCGCTCTCCCACTGAATAAGTTGGGCATCCCATTATCCCTGGCCGAAACTGTGTAATGGAACCCGACTGATTGTGACGCAGCTATCGAATACAGGGGGGCAGAATGCTTGATTCCACGAATTCCTTTGAGTTCTAACGATTTACCATTTCAGTTCCAAAGTCTGCCGTTTCCAGTGAAAATTGCATTTGAGATGACAATCAACAGGACACAAGAATAATCGCATAGTGTATGGCATAAATTTGGAAATGCTATGTTTTCACACGGCCAAAAAAACGTGGCGTGGTCACGAGTTGAAAATCATCTTTTTTGTACACCGGAACAGAAAGCAAAAAATGCTATTAACCAAGCTGAGTTACATTGGAAAAAAAATTAAAATGTTTCAAAACACATAATTTCACGCAGGACAACGGCTTCGGGGTCAGCTAGTATTAAATAAAATGATTTTTAATCCCTTAACAGGTTTTGCTAAAAAGTTCGGGTTAGTTACAATCAACATCGATTTAGCTTGTATGTATGCTCGTCTCTCTGTCTATCTGCTGTATATAGTATATATATATCCCCAATAGGATGGTGTATGGCAACCATACACTAACTAATCGATCAAAATCATGACCATTTAGGGAAAACTTTTTTTTATTGAATTATCGACTCATATGTTGGATGTTCACGAAATTTGGCATAAGTTATTTTCCAAGGTAACGTTATAATCTCTTAACAAATATATATCGATAGGTAAGTGCGATACGTCCCCATATGCCGAACATATTACTTTCCATCGGGCCGATGATTTCAGGGTAGATGTTTCTGACATTACCATGCTGCTTAACTTGCTTACGGTACTAAGAGGGGTGTATCTACAGCATAAACTATTATGAAGCAAAAAATTAGCACAAGCAATAAGTCATATAAAAATGATAATTTTTTAATAAAATTATACATATTTCTTGAAACCTTTCATACCTTTCTAATCTACATATATGTATTTGCTCAAAGTTTCCCAAAACTTGTTATACTCTTGCAACATGTTGCTACAGAGTCAAATAGTTTTTTTTCACCTAACGGTTATACAAACTACATAAAACTAATTGAGATAGATATTGGGTATATATGTATAAAAATGATCTTGATGAGACTTGGTACGAGTTCGTAGATGGGCGTAATCGGACTAGTTCCACTTTCACAATATAACTCAGCACTAAAATAAGATATAGAATTGTTATTTGGCACAGAGGGGGAAGAAATGTTTTGGGGAAAAAAATGTTAAAAAGTGAGGGTGGCCTCGCTCTCTAACAAGTTTAATGCCTATAATTCCAAAACCACAAAAGTGACAATCAAATTCGCCTACCGCATATATTATAAGAATCTCTTTCGACAGTGAAAAAATAAGTGAAATCCAATGATAGCTCATTCCCCACTTAACGGTATTGTTTAAAATACAAAGCCGATGTAGAAATTGACCGAGTTGGCATGGCCGACTTTTAGGTAAAATCATATATCTCAGGATCTGCTCGACCGATTTCAACCAACTTTGTACATAACATCCTTATTTAATAGTGCGAAATCGGACTGCAACCACGCCTACTTCCCAAATAATACAATCCTAAATTCATTTGATTACTTCACCTTCCGGTATACAAATAAAGAAGAAATCAATATAATGGAATAAAATTTTGATTAATTCCTTTAGGGTATTCCCATGACCACAAATTGTTCAAATTCATTAAACTGTGACTTTTAACGCAAAAAACGGTCAATGAGTGAGATGTGAAATTGAAATTCCGGGATAATTTTTCCCTGACAATGGCAGATAATTTCGTCTATCTTGAAACCAGCATTAACACCAACAACAATGTCAGCCTCGAAATCCACCTTAGAATAACTCTACTACTTCGGATTGAGTAAGAAATTGAGAAGTAAATTCCTCTACCGACGAACAAAGACCAAGCTCTACAACTGTTCAACTGTATTTAATTGCTTGGCTTATATTCTCTAGTTGACGGCCTTAAGGTATTTCCTTGGTTTTGATTCTAGCAGAATATAAAATTGTCGGTTACACCCGAACTCAGCCCTTACTTACTTGGTTTTTCTATAAAACCGCGTATGCGGAAAATATTCTACGGATCGTTCTGAATTTGTGTTCTTAATACAAGTGTACTGTGGGTCTAAAACAGTGGTCGGCATTTCATAGCAAAATTTTGCAAACTAACTTCACACGTACGCTTACGCCAGTGGTCGGCATGAGAGGATCTGTCACTGTGTTGGTGAGCACGAAAAAAAGTAGCCCAGTCTAAAACCGTGACAGTTCTAACCGAAACTCTTGTGTTCGTGTGATTTTCTTTCGCTTTCTTACAATGTGTTTGTTTCTGTGTTCGTTGAGGTGTTATCCAAAAAGAGACTTCACATTTGATATTACTAGACTATATCATTATGTAACTTTATTAAGAGAAATTTTACAATTTTATGAAGTGTCTAGTTACCAGTTGGCCATCAATAGTCAACATAAATCGATAGTGAGACGAAAAACGATAATCCCAACGTTTGCTTGCAGTTCTACCTACTACTAATGGACAGTCTTATCCACTCACATACATTTTTTGCCTTGTCGAGCCGATACTTAGCTTCCTTCGCGGTGTGCTTCAGAGCACAGTCTTGCATAAATATCCAGTTAATGAGCATGGCTTCAAATGCACATGGTTCCATTATATTTTTAAGTATATCAATATTGTTACCGGTGCATTTTACATAAACATGCGAACAGAGCATGATACCTCCACCACCGTGCTTAATGGAATTTTGGTATACCGTGTGGACAAAGTACAATTTTTTTCCACCTGGTTCCATCCTATTTATCTTGGTTGTGTTGCTGCAAAGCACGATCTTCCAAAATTGCGTTGGTTTGTCTCTCGACGAAATAATTTTATTTTCCCAAAATTAAAAATGAAAACACCGAACACAAAATTCAAAGTAGACAGCAGGGATAAAGGGATATCCAACTTATTAAAGCGTGAGAGCGTCTCAAAGTTAGTATTTTGTTTTTACAAATTTTGCATTGTAGCCGGTCAGTCCGTCAGTCAGTCAGTCAAAATAATAATTAAGGGACATCTACATTAAAACACTCCACAGTTATTAAATTTAAAAATTATTATATATTATATAAATCCATTTAACATATAAAAAACAAAACTACTTAAATTCTTTTTTTTTGTGATTTTGTGATATACAATATTACAACAACTGTTTCTTGATCTTTCAACATTTAATAAAGTGAATTAAAATTCTTCAAGGAGGGAGAAGTAGAAGTTCACGCAAGTGAGGAAAGTTCTCTGAGCGCCATTCACTTGTTATTGACCAGAAACGTTTCCGGTCTTAGACCAAGTATCCTTTGGGTAGCCGAAGAACGTTCGTTTGAAGGCGAGCTAAAGTGAGATTCTTCCCTCCACAGGGTTGTGCGCTGAATTTGGGAACCCGGCACTTAAAAAACACCCCCAATGATAGCATCAAAACAGCCTCGAATGAGAGACCCCCTTTTTTGAAGACGATCCCTGAAAATGTGTTAAGAATTACGATTTAAGCTCATAAACATGGAATGTCCGATCCTTTAATTGGGAAGGTACCGCTGCCCAGCTGGTTGATGTCCTCCTAAGAGTAAAGGCTGACATCACCGTCGTCCAAGAAATGCGATGGACGCGACAAGGTCTGAGGCGAGTAGGTCTTTGTGGCATTTATTACAGCGGCCATATAAAGAAGCGCAAATTTCTCTTGGGATTCGTGGTTGGAGAGAGAGACTCCGTCGCCAAGTCTTGGCGTTTACCCCGGTGGATGAACGTCTAGCCACAATCCGCATGCTGCCTTGCCAAGAAAGTATCTTTGGCACAACGGTTATTAAATTCTGCCTTCATGATGAAACATCTTTATCTATAGTACTATTTTCCAGCAGTGAAAAATTCATCAAACTCTCTGGCTGTCTACGTATTTAAGGTTCTAACGGCGTATTGTGGGAAGCCCATCTAGGAAAGAACCCGTGAAAGAAAGATCAACGCACACCACCTCGTCGTCGATTTTAAATCCGCCTTTAACAGCACGAAAAAGAACTGCCTCTATGCCGCTATGTCTGAACTTAATATCCCCGCAAAGCTAACTATTATTATTTATACAAGACGCAATATCGAAATTAAAGGAAATGTTTTTGTGGGAAAAAGAAGCGCAACAGAATGTGGCAATGAATCTTTTAGCTCAGGGCTGCAACACATGTCCTGTCATTTAGTTTGAAAAACTGCTTGATGAAGACAGTTTTTATAATATTTTTTTCTTTTTAAATCATTTATGTGGAATTATGCATCTACTGAACGAAGAGACAAAATGTTTCGAATTTCGGTTTTTAAAGTACTCATTCCGCTAACAACTTCTACATTTGAGTATGGTAATGACAACAGACTAGCTGAATTTGCCAAATTTGACAAATTTTCACAAGGATACCAACTGAGACTCTATACATCTTAACCTGAATCCAAAATTCTGGAATAAGCCACAATTTCATAATTTGTAACAAATTTCTTTCAGTCTGTCTGTCCGTGAAAGCGTTAACAGGAGTGAAAATTCAGATCGTGATGAAACTTAGTATACGTCTTCTTTGCCAGCGATGGAAACAAAAACTTTTAAAGTGCCAAAACTTAGCTGCATTGCATAGGAACATCTGTGGTTTGAAACATTTTTAAAAAGTCGGCGTGATTCTACCTTTGACGGGTTTAATATACAAATCTCCCGAACCGATAAATCCAAATCGACCAAATCCTCTAAGAACAATATTTTCGATTTCACCAACGTCAATGTGAAAACAAGTGACATCATATAAAAATGACACCTCTCCCTATATAGTGCTTATGTTAAAAATTAGTGACTCCACATCAGAAGATTTGAAGAGGTTTCGTAAGAGCCGGTATCATAATTTGACATACACGACGCCTTCTGTTCATATAAAAGAATTTTAATTCCAACTGTTATAATAAGTGGGATTTATAAACAAGTCGTGCCTTTATGATATGTTATCTCAAGCCTAAAATTCGATAATAATTGTTGGAGTGCCCAGATACCGAATATATGGACCCATGGTTAACTTTTTACTGAAGGGTATTAGTTAATCTGAGAGTCTTTTCCAGATAATATTATACCCTTGTGCTTAAAGTCGGGTCGATCCATCATTTACTTAATAAGGCTTGATCCAAGTAGCGGTACTTTTTTCAATCCCTTATTTTGACAGATCACGTGTGAGTCGTATCGAGCTGACATGTTATTTTTGTCCATTATTTTTTGGCATTTCATCATGACAGGACTTGCGCCTCAACAACATTTACAAATCGTTTAATTTTATTACGATAATTCACGTTCTGTAAAGTTTCGCGCGCTTCGTACAACGTATAGTCATCATAATCGGTCAACTGAACGTACACCCATCTTAAGGCCCAGCATTCTTTGTTTCATAATATTCGACCGAAAAGAGAGTGTACTCGAAGAATGCGGAGTGTGCATTCGGCGCCGTTCGCAGCTACTCTTTACTGACGTATCTTAAATTGGAAACATAAAATATACAGTTTGTGCAAGATCTGCAGCCACTCGATTTGAACAGATACAAGAGCTGCCATCGCATCGAGAAACAATAACGGTTTGGTGTTGTTTGGGGGCCGCTGGAATGATCGGTCCATATTTCTTCAAAAATGATGCCGGTGTGAGCGTAATTGTCGAAGACGACCGTTAACGCGCCATGATACCGACTACTTGATTCTTGAAATTGGAGTTCGTGATCTCGGTGACATTTGGTTATAACAAGATGGCGCCACCTCCCTCACATCACATGAATCAATGGGTTTATTGAGAAAACACACAATTAAGGTCGTGTGATATCACACCGTTAAACTTTTTCCTCTGGGGATGTGTAAAATCTAAAGTCTATGCAAACAAACCCGCTTCGATTCGGACCTATGCGCAAAACGTCACGAGTGTCATTCGCCGGTTACCATACGAAATGATCGAAACGTGGACTCAACGAATGAACCATCTGAGACGTAGCCGCGACCAACATTTGAAAGAGATAATCCTTAAAATATAAATACCAAAGAATGCTCCATCGAAAGATAATAAACATTTCCCATTAGTTTTGAAGTTTTTGTGTTTTTATAAGTATCGAATTTCGAAATGGATCACACTTTATTATGGTTTTTAGCTCTCGCCGTCGTCGTAGAAAGCCGCTTGAAGGTAAACGAATGAAGTGGTTTGCTGGTTGAAGCTGCAATTACGTCCATGAATAAAAATAAGATACAAATTTTATTGTAATTCTTTTACGATATTGTCGAATCATGAATATTGCTTTCGCAGCTGAAGGTATTTCTCCGTCTTTGACACTTGGAAGATGCAAGAGTATAAAATGTTCGGTTACGTCCGAACTTAGCTCTTCCTTACATGCTTAACATTCCTTTATGTAATTTATCCAAATCACTTGACATACATCCTTACTTAAATGCACCTATTCAGGCGCTGATTTATGACACATTTTTAGAAAACTGTATGACATCGAATGTAATACATATGTATGTATACATACCTAAGTGTGTAGGTTTTGTTTCCTTTGGCAACTTAATTTTGTTAAGAATACAAATAAGTGCCCCACTGAAATATTGTCATGTTGCCTCACAGTGTTTCCTGCTACTTTCGGTAACGAAAAACAAAATAGGACAAAGCGCTTTGAAACAATGATATTGTTTTGTACATATATAACGTATTTATACATATAAATACGCGCTTGTGATGTTGGACTGTGATCCTTTAAAAAGACGCGACAAAGGGAGTAGGCACCTACTGTGAGGGATAAGCAAAAGTCAAATAACATCTCTATTCAAATGAAATGCATTTCTATGTTGAAGTGCATACACATGCGCATACCGATATGCACATATGTATGTATGTATGTGATGTATTTACACTCCCTCACCCAAATTCCACAGTAGCGACCCTTCTTGCGATTAACATTTCTGTGAATGTACATACCTACTAATTCTATTTTGGGGCAGAGTTAGTACACTTGAGATAAATTTCGTAATAATAACAAAAGGGTTTGTCAAAGGAGTAGTCCTTATCAGAAACAAGTCACGAAAAGATGAGGTACATCCAAACATTAACGAGAAATTTCTTTTCCTTCTTAACTGGCGTAGACACCGCTTGTGCGATTAAAGCCGAGTTAACAACAGCGCGCCAGTCGTTTCTTCTTTTCGCAAAGTGACGTCAATTGGAAATTCCCAGCGAAGCTAGGTCCTTCTCCACTTGGTCTTTCCAACGGATTGGAGGTCTTTCTCTTCCTCTGCATCCGCTGTCGGGTATTGCATCGAATACTTTCCGAACCGGAGTGTTTTCGTCCAGCCATCGTAGCCTCTGTCTCTTAGTTCGCTGAACTATGCCAATGTCGTCGTATATCTCATACAGCTCATCGTCCCATCGAATGCGATATTCGTCGTATCCAATGCGCAAAGGGCCATTAATTTTATCTCGAAATAATTAATACATTCGTTATTTGACGAAATTATAAACCGATAGGTACCAACCAGAAGTTGCAACTGAATATATCTATTGCTTATGTGTCACTATAATATATTGTTGCCAAATAAATTTTTCATGTTTAAATATGCTATAAGTAGCTGCCACTCAAGCTAACCGACCGGCATCAAGTTCTTATAACCGCATGTGCAGTTAGCTCCATCAGCCTATAATCTGCTCTAATCTATTCACGAATGAGTTGATGCAAATATAGGGTCTTATATATAAATAAATTATCGGGATGAAGATACGAGTTGAAGTAGATGCGCGTAATGTGTACTACAATTGGCAAAAAAATAATAAGATTTTGGTCATAATTTTAAAATTGTTAATTTATTATTCACAATCTATGTCGTCCCCCTCAAAGTACACTTGTGGCAGCGGTTTTTCCATTCCTTGAAACAGTTGTATAAGTTAGTTTTTTAGGTTCAATTGACGCAAATCAGAATAGCCACAAGTCACACGAAGCTAATTCAGCACGATATTGGCTGAAAATTTAGCGAAAAAATTACGAAGAATCAATGCATACTGCGACAATGCATTATCATGGTGCAAAAATCAAAACCTAAACGTCGCATAACATTGAATTAGTATTCCTTTGGCCGGTCGAAAGGCATCCGGAATGCACACACGTCGTTAATCGAAGAAAACTACAACTCAACATACCCTTATTTTTTGGTTTTCTTTTACGTATCTTTTCTGCTTCGGCTATGATATTCGGCCAATTGATCGCCTGTTTCCGGGTCGTGAGCATACATCCAAGATTCATCGCCAGTAATAATACGTTTCATGACATCCTGGTAGTTGGAAAGTATTATTTCACATAAGTTAACGTGACGCTATTTTTCTAAAAAATTAAGAGATTTTGGAACCAATCGGTCTTCACTTTTTTAAGCCCAAATGATTTTTCAAAATGGTTTTTACAGATCCTTCCGATTCTCCAAATAGTGCCAGTAAGATCTTCGACCATTAATCGTCTATTCTCAAGTACCAATTTATTTTATTGACATGTTGATCATCAGTTGATATTAATGATCGCCCTGGACGTGGTTGGTCGTTTATGCAGTCCCAAAAGACCCTCTTGGAATAATTTGTACAAAAAACACTTGCTCGCGACGAGTAATTATCACCAACGGCCTTTACCAATATTCTGAATATTTCGGCACCATAAAATCGGTTCCGTTAACAAAATTTAATGGAACTTCTTTGTTGAATAATTTCCCCCATCCCAAAAACCGCCGAATGCGCTTTGAGTACTTCAGAAGTCATGTGACATTTGGCGCAGATGTCACTGACAGTCATACCAACCTAGAAAGAAAAATATTTCGGCGAATGGATTGAAGCGCGAAATTTAAAAGTATTTGGTCCACAGTAGATTTGTCCAAAATTATTCAAGCCATATTACCTAAATTTGCAGAGGACGAACTTTTTTGACATCTTTTACGACAGTGTGAAAATAAACGATAAATCGATAACTAAATACACCATAGGCATTAAGTTTAACATCCGATATGGAAAATAATGGTTTTATAGGACCCGGTGTCTAAATTGTACACTCACGATTCGGGGAAATAACATTTCTTTGCACCTACTCGACCAATTTTCAACAAATTTGGAAAATAACATTATCCTGATATTTCTATGTTACGGTGTAAAAACAACCACGTCTACTTCCTATTTAACCATCACAAATAGTGTATTTAAGGGACTTGCCAATGAATGACTTCTTACCGAATATTGATCAATGTGTGAGATAAACAATTGAAATTTGGAGAGAATACTTTCCTGGTAATAGTATGTCTGTGTGTAAAAAATCGGCAGAATTGGGTCAATTCTTTTGGTAGCTCCCACATAGCAAATATAAAGATTTTCCAACTTCCGAGTCACTTTATATCGCATATATCGGCCAATATGTCAGTTAACTTAGTAAAAGTGAGTGAGCGTATTTTTCTAACAACTGTGCATATTTGTGCTTAAATTGGATGAAATCTGATGTAAACTGGCTGGGGCACATATAACTAATATTAGTATTTGTAAACTTAGAGTACATGCTTTTGTTAATATTACACCTGATTACGCGTGCAAAAAAAATCAGATTTTCATATAAAACTCACTATTAGGACCAATTTAAAAATTAATTTCTGCAAAAAATAAAATCGTGTAGAAAATTCTTATTTTTGATGTAAATATTAAGTTGTCAAATATTTCCCTTCCTCTTTTTTGTTTTTTGAATTTCGCGGCTACGTATAAAGCTTGACATAACCTACAAAACGACGCTATGCATGATAAGTTTTCATATTGCGTTCAACAGTTATAGACGGGTAAACATGGAGTTTACTAACTCCGAAATTCACGCTATTTTAGAGTTTTCCTTCGTTAAAGGCAAATCCGCTAGAGAAACGTGCCGTGAGATTAATGATGTTTTGGAGAAATGGTTTCGACGATTCAGAGCGGGAATCAGCATCAGCAGAAGGCTGGATACACAAAAAATCTTCTGGCCTGCGATATGCTGCTGAAACGGAACAAACTCACCTATTTTTGAAGCGGATGGTGACTGGTGACGAAAAATAGATCACATACGACAATATTAAACGAAAGCGGTCGTATTCGAAGGCCGGTGATGGGAGATTTTATCGCATCCGCCTTTTAGCCCGGATATGGAGCCAAGTGATTGGTTTGAAGTTGAACTCAAAAGAGGCTTGTAAAAGGTGGATGTTCAAGTTCTTCGCAAATATGAAGGGGGCTTCTACGAGGGGGGTATTCTGAAGTTGTTGTCTAGATGGAAACCAATTAACGAATGAAACGTGGAATATTTGAAATAAATCCGATTACTGTAACACTTTTTAGAAAGCCTTGAATAAAGAGGCAAAAGGCGGAAGGGACATATTTTACAACCTAATATAGTATATCTATTCGTACCATGAGAATTTACATGATATTATATATGTATGTACCTACATACATATGTATTAGTGTTAAAAGGAACAAATAAGAAATATTCTGGGAATGGTATATATAGTTATTTAATAAGTTTGAAATTTGGGTCCAAGTTAAAAAAATTACGTCTAGTTCCGTCGCCAGTTTCAAACTGGCATTACAATGAAAAAATCCGTGCGAAAAGAAGATCAAGTCGGAGTTAATTATAATTGTATTAAGCATGGTAACTCTACCTGCTACTTTGACATTTCGCTATGTATGATTTTCTTTTCCTTTTGTGTCAAACCTTTATGTCAAATAAAATGCGAAGGTCGCATTCTTTCTTTTTGGAAATTCGTCGTAGAAGGACGTACCCATACGAACGCTCCACATTGGTGACCCCGCACATTTTTATTTTTTAATTACTATTTTTCTAAATTTTTTATTATGAGTCTCGACGAAAGTCAATTGCATTCTGAAGGAGGGAACATCTTAGATAATGTTACAACACAGCATTTTGTACCACGACTGCCGTTGCCCCAGATGCGAGAGGATAATATTGAGGCATATGTTTGTTCTTTAATCTTTTGGTTCGATGCAATGGGCATCGTGGCTGACATAACAAAGTTTAATATCGTTTTGGCAAGCGTTCCACCTTCAAAGTTAATGGAACTGCGTACCATAGTTGATGCTGCTCGGCGCACGAATAAATACGGCTACATTCGAACACAACTGTTGGAAAATTTTACGGAAAGCCAGCAGCGGCGACTGCAGCATGTGCTTCGCGAGATGCCCCTGGGCGAACGGCGCCCTAGAAGCTAGAAAAAGCTTCGGACCGTCAAGCGCGACAACTTGACTTTATCGCTCAAATCACCACAGATATCCGTCACGTGTCTGGTCAACAAAATGTTGTCGCCGACATGATGTCTCGCATTGAAGCAATAACCTCGGAAACAACTTTTCAATCAATCAACTATGACGACTTGGCCACCGATCAAGTGACAGATGAAGAGCTCCAATCCTATCTCAATGGGCAAGTGAAGCATTCATTGAAACTAATTTCGGACGCTCTTCCTTCCAGCATAAAAAAGGTGTACTGTGATATTTCGACCGATAGCATCCGACCGTTCATCACCAAGCGATTCCGCCAAGCATTACTTCGGACAATCCACAACATTTCACACCCCGGTTCACGTACAACATCAAAGATGATTAGCGAACGTTTCACCTGGCCCGGAATCCATCGCGACAGTCATAATTTTACAAAACATTACCTACGCTGTCAACGTCACACAACGTCACTCCTCTGCAACGCCGAACATGCCGAACGCTTCGCCCATTTACACATTGACATCGTGGGACCGTTCCCGCTGTCCGAGGGTAATCGCTACTGTTTAACAGTAATCGACCGTTTCACCCGGTGACCAGATGCTTTCCCGATTCCAGACAGCACCGCGCCAACAGTAGGTAAAGCATTAATTAGCGGCTGGATATCGAGGTTCGGAATTCGCACCGACATAACGTCAGACTTAGGGCGCCAATTTGAATGCACACTTTTTCAACATTTACTCCAATGTATCGGTGTTAAACACCTTCGAACTACGCTTTACCATCCACAAAGCAACGGGATTGTCGAACGTTGGCACAGAACTCTCAAGTCAGCCTTACTTTGTCAGGACAATTAACATTGGACAAATTTCCTACCGATAATTCTTTTGGGACACCGCTGCGCATTCAAATCGTATATTGGAGCATCACCGGCCGAACTAGTTTATGGGACGACGCTACGCTTGCCATCCGAATTCTTCATCGACTCTCCTGTACCAGATAATGAGACTGAAGTTGTTGCTCGTGAGCTGCTTGAGCCATATGTAAAATAATCGTTTCTGGCCACTCCCAAGTGWATGGCGATCAGAGAACTTTCCTCACTTGCGTGAACTTCTACACATGACTCCATCCTCCATATGTATACTACTTCATATAATAATTTTATTATATTTTGTTCGCCTACACAATGCACCGAAAAGGTCGCAGTATAAGAGTTATTTCTTTATAAAATAGCTTGCAAATGCGTATAGCAACAAAATCTAGTATGTGAGTCTATGGTCCAAATAAATCTTACTAAAATGCTAAATTTGATTGTAATCCTAGAATTCTTTCGTAAAGTTTTTTAATATAAACTTTTGTCAATACCTGAACATGTTTTCCGGGCTATGGTCCATGTAAGAGTTCACTTACTTACTTCACCCAAGCTTACCAATTCCTTACTTATTTAATATAAAGCCTTACCAACAGCTGAAAATATGCCCCCTACCTAACTTGAGTTATGTACAGGCATAATAATAATTCTAAATATTATTTAATATAAACTGAATTTTGGTTTTTAAGGTGGTCCTTTCAATTGACACAAGACAAGACAATCAGTAAATGCGATGCCTTTCATTAGTTGCATGAGGCAGAGCACGTTGTGTAGTCACCATCTAAATATTGAGATATTTCTACAAACAAAAATTACATTACGGATCATGTTACAGTGTTGTTGTTGTCATTGCCTTTCCACTTCAAAAGGGTATTGAATAGTATGGCGTGTAATTCGAGAACAGAAGAGGCAAAACCTGTATTTGCTTACTTTACTGGCGCTTAATTACTAATAAATCTGTTGCCAACCACTTGAAGTGTTTCAATTTGTGTGCGACCCGATGGAGTAAACAATTGTTGCATGCGTCAGTTGATATTGTATATATGCATATATGTATGTATGTACATATGTAGATTCACTGAGCTGAAGATGTACATATGCAAATATATAGATAATTATAAATAATATGAATGAACACGTAAACACAGTTCTATCTTTTTAACAAAAATAATTCAAAATCAGTTTAAAAAAATTAAGTCTCTGTGGGGAAATTGACATTAATTTATTTATGTTATCCCTTTATAGTATATGATGATCTCTCGTCACATATTGCACAGAAAGGCTTACTTCAAAATGCGGGAGGAGTAAGCATAAAAAGTATGTCACGATAACAACTAAATAATAGTAATTTAATGAATTAAAATCTTCTGACACATAACCGAGCGTCTTGTACAGAAAAAGTAGAAAACACATTTTTGTAACGGTACAAAAAGGTCCTTTTCTTGATTTAGAGCAGACAGTTTAAATGCCAGCTAAAAGAAAGAGTGTTCCAATATCGGTGTCAAATAAACAAATTCCTTAGGGAGAAAAGGGCGTGTGCAAAATTTCCGTTCGGGATGTCAAAAACCGAGGGACTAGTTAGCGTATATACAAGGAGACGGACACGGACATGACTAAATCGAATCAGACCTTCACGGTGGTCTTTTGTACCTGTATACTTATATATGTATACATATATCTTACAACATCTACAATGTTTCCTTCTAGGTGTTACAAACATAGTGGAAAATTCAATATACCCAGTTCATCCGATGTGGGAATTTTAATAGAAATGTTCAAAGGAGTTTTGGGAGGACTTCTTTTTTGTTATTTTTTGTTTAGACTTCACGTTTTTGGAGGGCACAATACTGGTGCAATCCTCATGTAATAATCTACACCTCTTCTGTTTTATTGGCATAGGCAACGCTTACGCGATCTACAACAATTGGAGACTCCAAGTTTAGCCAAGTACTTCTCCACTTGCACTTTCCAACGGAGTGAAGGTCTCTTCTTCCTCTGCATCCCCCAACGGGTACTGCGTCGAATACTCTCAGAGCTGGAGTATTTCCACCCATTCGAACCACATGGCTTAGCAAATGGGGCCGCTGTTTCTTAATTCGGTAAGCTATATCAATGTCGTCGTATATCTCGTACAGGGCATCATTCCATCCACTACGGTATTCGCAGAACCTTTCTCTCGAAAACTTGTAACGCCGACTCAGCAGATCATCGTACATACCTCTGCACAAAATAGCAGGACATGGATGATGAATGACTAGTAGAGTTTAGCCTTTGTTCGTCGGGAGGGGACTTTTCTTCTCTATTGCTTATTTAGTTCGAAGTAGCACCTGTGGCAAGAGTTCTTCTGGGTTGGATTTCGAGGCTGACATTGTTATTAGTTTTAATACTAGTTCCAAGATAGACGAAATTATCAGGGACTTCGAAGTTATGACTGTCAACAATGACGTGGGAGCCAAGTCGCGAGTGACTGTTTGTTTGATGGCAGGAGATATTTCGTCTTGCCCTCATTCACTACCGACCCATTTGCTTTGCTTCCTTATCCAGTCTGGAAAAGCAGACCCAACGGCGCGGTTGTTGAGGCCAATATCATCAGCGTACGTACGATGTTACCTTCTATAATTAGTTCTACAGCCCGAATTATTTTCTGCAAGAGTATATTAAAGAAGTTACACGATAGAAAGTCGCCTTGTCTGAAACTCGTTTGGTATCAAAGAAATCTTTACGATCCTGCCGGAGCTTTTGTATTGGTCAACGTCAGTTTACACAACCATTTTAGTTTACGGTGATACCAAATTCAGACAGAGCGACATAAAAGCAGCTCCATTTCGTGCTGTCCAAAGCAGCTTTGAAGTGGACGAAGAGGTGATGTATGTCAATCGTCTTTTCATGTGTCCCATCGCTACATGCTGCTTATAAAATGGCATAGAAAAAATATACGTTCAGTAGAAATTATAACTGTTCACATTTCGATAATAAAGGGTTACATCCGAATTTTTTAAACGCAGGAAAATTGCGCCTAGGAAAATAGCTGTACATTTTCAGGTTCTCTTGTTTCCAAAAATTACGCAGGACAGGTGTTTGCAAAGAGTACGGCACTGCAAAAATACGACTTTAATATAAATATTTTGGTCACGAAGCAAATCATGTTAATGAAACTAAGTCAGCCTGTGGCCTACATACATAAGTATAGTAATTAGTACAAAATGTTCGGTTTCACCCGAACTTAACCATTTCTTAGTTAGATTACAGTTTTTGTTGCATAACCGGAAAAGTTATTAATCCGTCTGACTTGTGCAGAGAAACTCTTGCAACTCTTGCAATATGTTAAAATATTGAATTTTGGCAAATTTCATTCTGATCGGAGGTAAAGGTAAAGGTCTAAGTCATTTATACCGCTTGATTTGTGACTGTGTATCTTCAAATATATTTGATTGCATTGGAAAAGAACAGTTCATAATATGACACACTCTGGTGGAAATGAAAATATATGCACATCTTAAATTTTTCGTAAAGATCATATCACTTTTGAAAATTTTCACATCTTTTTGTTTAACGAACAATGGTAGCATAGTATTATAGCTCATACATTGTTAGTAGAATATACAACTGCGAAACAATTCAACGCCCTTCTACTGAAAATAGCATCACAGCCACAGCCACAGCCACAGCCAAAAATACTCGTTGATGTGTGATCCGAATCCTTCATGTAAACGTAAGTTGTAGGCACATTTGTACGTATGTGGCTGGGAGAGCGATACTTACGAATAGGGGAATGTGTACTTATACTGCACAATTATATTGAATCGCATTGATACTCGCACCTTTACCTTACCTAAGCGTGTGTACTGAAATAGTGGTTCATTGTTTCGGCATTGGCATTTTAGAAAATACATAAAAAATGGTAAATGATATGCTTTTCAATACTGAAAATTAAGATGTACAGCGACCAGGATGCAGATGTTCACTTGGCACACCTTCCTTGATGATTTTGTGCCTTTAATCCGCTTCGTAAAAAGGTATAGCTGTGTAACTGTTTTAAAATGGCTAAATTTTGATGATTCTTGGCAAGCATAATGAAGATAGATTCATTACTTCATACGTACACACATACGTACATACATAAGTATGGCATTTTCTATATGTAATGAATGTAATGAATATAATTGCGGTTATACTTCGTTCCCATACAAGCATTTGCACATTTGACTGCACTTCGTGTATGCAGGTTTACTTTAACTTATCAGAACATGATTCGACAAATATCAAAAATAGTTGAAGCGGCCTAACAGATGTGTCTCTAAGTTAACTAAGTGCATAGTTTTTTTCATAGTATTGATCTTGCTTCTTTACCGACAATATTTTTTTTCAATTTGGATAATAATCGTTATAAAATTTTATATTTACTTTTAATAATGGTTGGGTGTCTAATTGAGACTATTAGTGGATAGCAGGCGCAGCCACTCTGCAGGCGGACGCACTTACCGTGGCTCATATTTAGTGCGAATACCTATTTTAAAGCCTTTCTCGACCTCAGTAGTTTTGGAGCACGTGATGAACAGCCATGCCTTTTGTACATTTTTTATTTTAAAATATATGTACTCTATGGGTCTAAATAAATGTAGAAGCTATATGTAGGATATATAACGTTATTTGTGTCTGTAAATAACTTGGATTAGGGTAGGTTAAACTAGTTGGCTGTCATGCCATACATAGACCTACAGGTCCTTAGCAAAGACAGACGGAGGTTCGGTTTAATTCGAGCTGAAATGTTCGTCATACAAGACGTCAATGCTTTTTGTGAACTTAAAGAGCGAGTTGATTTTTGATCTTTCATCGTAGTTACTAAAGCTAATTTGGGCAGTAAGTTGTTACCTGCAACTAGGTAAGCAAACGTCTTGCATTCAGTTCGAGATATTTTTCTTCTATAATGGCGTCGACACCACTTACTCAGTTATAGCCGAGTTGGCACGCTATTGTTAATCGCGTCTTCTTTTAGCAATTTGGCGCCAATTCCAGATACCCATAGCAGTCATGTCCTTCTCTTGCTCTTCCTCTGCTTCTCCCGGCGGGTAATGCGTCGAATAGTTTCATAGCTGGAGTGTTTTCATCCTTAAAGACGAGATCATGTAAGTGTGTTTTTTTTTCGGGACCCTTGCTCATGATCTTGGTGATCTTTGTTTTTCTTAAGACATTTAAGACATTCTAACACACCTGAACCCTTTGCCAATCCTTTCGGAAATTTCATAAAGTATTGTTTTTAACGACACACATAAATATTTCCTGTACTGGTTCGGTGGTTCGGATGGCACTTTTGACAATTTCATCAGCTATTTCATTTCCTTTCCGGAATACCTTTGTGGTTTGGAATTCCGTACATATGCAGCCGTTTTCCGACAGCTAAGACCTTACTGCCTCCATACTTCTAATAACTTCATCGGATGTAATACTATCATGTGAGATTATTGAATTAATTACCGCCTGGCTATCGGCTTAACATATACTTACATATATTAAGACAAAAAATACACGGAAATTGTACTTAAATTTCCCGGGTAACTTATATTTCAAATAAATGTATTTTGTTAAGTTGGTAAGACTGCCTTAACTACTATGCCAAATAAGAGCGATGAAAATATTTAAAAAGTGAATGGTATGATGCTAGAAAATCGTCAAACAAGTGTTGGGGAGTTGACAAGAGAGTTCGGCATCTCTCGCGAGTCCGATTGAATGCTTTAGATGGATATTTTTGGTATGAAACGCGTTCTTGATCGACTTGTCCCGTTAAAGAGGATTTTTTTTTTTCAAAAAGAGTACGATTGCCACCGATTTTAAAGCCAAAAAAAAAGCAATGAATACCACCGATCAACCACCGTATTCAGCAGATTTGGATCCCCCTGATTTTTTCCTGTTCCATAAACTGAAGTTGCCGCTCCGTGGAACACGTTTTCAGTCTATCGAGGAGATAAACTAAAATTTGCTGCAAGAGCTAAGGCCATCCCGAAAAGTGATTATCTGGTGTTTCGAAGACTGGAAAAATCGTTGGCATAAGTTTAGTTTAAATGCTTAGGATAAAGTTGGGTTTAATTCTCGAATTAAGAGACAAAAGACGAGACCAATCATTTCTTTTAGGTGCGATTGGGATGCTTTTAGAAGATGATATCGACATTACCCGACGAATAACACCCAAAAAAGTACGACAGTGTATAACAATAAAAGCGATCAAAAGTCGAAACATATTTTTTAATAGAGTTTCGATTTGTGTGTTCATAATTGTGTTATGTATGAGTAAATTTGAAATTGACCAAGGTTATGTAACCGTAATCTTAACAGAGAATTTATGTCACTGTTGTCTCAAGTAACAGATGCTCTTGTTCTTCTCTTCTCTTTGCTATTGCTCTCTATTGTTCCGCTGTTAACATTGTTCTGCTAATATTGCCCTTTTAGACTGGGAGGAAAATTTGAAAATGAAACGAAACGAAAAGAGAAATTGAATTTATGATTTTGCCTCAGTCATACTCTGAACGCGATTTGGTAAAGTTATTTGTTTAGTGGAACGGTGTTTGTCGCGATAAAGTTTACGCACAGAAGTGATTTTGCTGAGTGAAGTGAAAAAATAGAAATTGTTACGTTTTTGTACATAAATACATAAGAATGGTGTGAATGCTACAAGAAACTGATTTGATATTAATCAATCGAAAAATTGTGTTGTGATGTTATTGATATTGCTCTGCAAACAAGTGAATTGATTAAAATTTTAAAGTATATATAAATTTTAAAGTGGACATAAAATTTGAAAGTAATATATGTATATGTTATACATAATATATATATACATATGTGTATATACGACAACTAAATTGGATTTAAGAAGCGACAAGTTTTAATGAAATATAAATGGAATTGCCGCTGGAGTACTGAAAAACTTCACTGTTGTGTATGAATTAGGTAAGGCTACGCTTTTTAGAATCTGTCTTAACAAAAGTCAGCAGTTATATGTGTACGTATGTATGAACGCAGCCAATGCGCGCTTTGTAGGGTCTGCATAATGCATTAATTAAGTTATTCAATAGCGTTAATAAAGCAAGCGAGCACACATCACTGTTACTTAACGCATATGCATATACATACGAGTATATGCATATGTTGAAATAGCTATACAAATACGTCTGAATATTTTTACATATGGTAAATGGTGAATAGAACATACATTTCATATATGAAAGCATCACTGAAAAAGCGACTTTTTCGTTTTAAATCAAATGCCCCATCGTTTTCACTTATTTACGTGAAACAATATTAAACTGACAAAATTACACATCCATATGTGGTACAATGTCAGTTATAAATAAAAAATAATAATTATATGTGTATAGATACACATACATTAATATTTTTTTGTTAGATGACATTACCACTTATACCAAATAAAAAAGTTTTCATACAAGTACTTCGTTTTGATCGCTCAACTTGTATGAAAGCTATATGACGTAACACCTCGATCCGAGAAATTTGTTCGGCTATTATTGTAGTGCTACCTTAAAAAATACTCCACGCCAAATATATCTCGTCAAATAAAAAAGTTTCCCATACAAGAACTTTATTTTGATCGCTTAGCTTGTATGATAAATATATACTTACACTGTGATCAAATTGAAAGGTGAATTTTGTTCATTTCATCTCCTTGAAAGTAATCCCCTCCCGCTGCAATACACTTATGTCAACGAATTTTCCAGTCATTATTGCACTTGAAAAGTCCTCCATCATGATGGTCATCAGAGCCGATTACACGAAGGTAAATCAGTCGAATGCGGTGGTTGCGACAAGATATTACTTGAAAATATGCCGAAATGATTACGAATAACCAATGCAGTATGAGATGGTATTCAGAGCCTCACAAAAGGACGGGCATCTCAAATACTACTGAATATTTTGACGTGAAATTTAGTATAGATGTGACTAACAGACACCGATTCAAAAAGAGGGGAAATATAAATTAAAAATTCACTTTTCAATTTGATCACAGTAGTATATATGTATACGTTATAGGAGTCCGATATCGTTTGTGAGGGGGGAAATGGCGTGCCTCAAAAATTGAAGGACTAGTTTGCTTATATACAGACAAACACATCGTGACCATTGTATGTGCATATGTGTCATGCCACTATTCTGTGCATTAACAGACGTTTACTCACCTCCTTTTACTACTCCGCAGCTCTGCTATCGCTACTGGATTTTTGTTTAGCTGCACAGTGCAATGGTTAAGCAACTTTTCATCATTGCACCTTTTATTACCTCTTACCTCTTACTTGACTTGCAGCATGCTGAACTAAAAGTATCGGCATATTCACATGCATGCCGTAAGTACATATGTGTGTGTATGGGTACAAATTGAAATGTATTTCTTTCAAACTGAGGAGATGCCTCATTCATATAACTGAAAATTAGAAATGTTTATACATATGTATGTACACATACACATGCAACCAAACTTGTACTTATGCATGTGTGTGTGTGAGTGACTTACTGCCCACGGAAAAAAGAAAGTACGCTTTGTTCTCGGCGTATTGTGTTCATCACGGTGGGATACCCATGGCACTAGTCATTTTACGATTTGTGGCATATATCGTGGTGCAGCGATATCGTTTTATATATACATATGTATGTATATGTATATGTATATAAAATATGCGTACGCAAATATCAAAATTATAATGTTGCTGTTATTAAAGAAATGAGGTTTCTTAATCTCAGTTCAAACTGTGGAATTGTGAAATGTAGAATAATAATTATGCACTCTAGACACCCGAAACTCATTGTGCAGTTGTGTGATAATAAGAGAAGACAAAACTTTAACTCAATTAAATCTCAATCTCTTTACATCAGACATCAGGAGTTATAAATATGACTTCATGCACATTAGTGAATTGTTCAACTTTTATTAGATTTGGGCGCTTACCTTCAGTGTTGGAAGTGATCTCTGGGATTGTCGCGAAGATGGGGAAGGCTTTCAATTGACAACTAATTGAGTAACTACATTTGTTTAATTTTTAAACACCTTACCCTCTCTCGTTGTGCCGTCGGCTTGCACAATTTACGATGTATGATGTATGTATGTATGTCAAACTACAAAAATGTATAACAGTGCAAATTCTTTAAACATTTTAAATATTTTAAAAAATGCACGTAATATAATAAAGTTTCATGTGCTTCCGTTAATCGTAGAAATATGTTGGTGTTGCCACATTGAAGAAAGTTATAACATATTATCGATGGAGTTTATCCGAAAAAGGAATGAAAATTGGATGTCACCATAAAGCAAGAAAATAAAAAGACGCTAACTTCGGTTGCTCCGAGTACCCTTCTTATGCGGTTATAGCCGACTTTTCATTGGGGGTGTTTTTCACGTGGTGGGCACACCACACTCGAGGATACTTGGTCTAAGATCGGAAGTCTTGAGTTGAATGGCGCTCAGAGAACTTTCCTCACTTGCGTGAACTTCTACACATGACTTCATTCTCCCGAAAACGCTTCACAGATATAAAAGATTCCACACAAAAACTTAATTTCGATCGTTATTTTGTATACCAGCTACACAATATGCTATAGGAGTCTGGAATGGAAATTTCCTTCAGTTATTACACCGTTATCTTGGACAATAATACACGAATTTTTTTTGACTGCTATATAGTATAGCGATCCGATAGTGACCACACATGAAGAGCAACTTTAGAGCAATAACTGATTCGCGTATATACAGACATATTGGCAGAAGCACATACGGACAGACAGACAAAACTAAATCAATTCTGCACGTCATGCAGATCAATTATATATACATTTTATGGGTATCCAACGTTTCCTTCTAGGTGTTACAAAGCATGCAGTTAATAAAATGACATAAAAGTTATGTACAATTAAAATTATTGTATGGAAGACAGATAGACAGAAAATTGTGATGTGATCCTCATCCACGCAGATGGTATCTAGGGCCATGAGCCTGCTTTTACAAGTTTCTGGGCAATCTAGAATAAAGTGTTCTGGAATCTCATGTTCTATGTCGTAAAACTTGCAGTTTGCGCAAGAGATTCAGTTTGGATACGTGCTTCATGAGCCCGCGGTGTATTATATATATATATATAGATCAGGCGGTCTAAAACCGTCCACGGGTTCCTGAAAATCGTTGACTTGACAGCATATTAATACTGCAGTCTAATCACAACTTTTAACCCAGAAAACATATTTTTTGATATTGGAAATATTAGCCCTGCAAGTAATTCAGAACATCAACGCGGTTTAATGAAAGATTTAGACGTTAAAGACCCAAGAATAGGCTCGTAGACTCACCACCAATCAATAGTAGTTTCTAAACTGACACTTAAGCTAAAGTGGATCGTCAAAAGCTCCCGCATTCAATGAATTTCAGCGAGAGCCATTATTAGTCTGTACATTTATCATGGATTTTAAATCGATAAAAGACCGCTGCTTTGCTATGATTTTAACCAATGATCAGCGGATCAGAAAGTGGTGGCAGGTTTTTTCGAAAGTAGCCTTGTTAAAATATAGTCTCGAATTTCCGTTGTAAGTGGCAAAGTGTAATTTAAAGATATCTCTGTTTAAGGTTTGCTACTCTGCATTTTAGAGCAGAGTGCTTTTTGGATAATTATTTAGTAATTGCAGTGTACCTTTCTCTTGAAGTATTACTATTAATTAGTGCCTTGTTTGCAAATTAAACCTCTATGCAAAATAATAAGATATGACATCATTCTCTCTATGCTCCATAGAATATACGTCGAAGAAGAAAAGTAACTGGAAGTTTTTCAAAACACTGAAAATGGCACAATCGAATTTACAAATCGGTTATTTTGTTATAAAAGCATTACAATGCTGGCTGTTTCTAAGCTATGGGTTCTCACAGTTTAAAGTAGCAGACTCGAGGATAAGTGGAATGACGTCCCCACTTGAAATTGACAAATCACATCCCATGTCGTGGGATCAAATTATAGACTTAGATGATAGTTTTCGCTTATTATGGACAATCACGGATAAGGATGCTATGTTTGAAGTACAAGTCCGAACCCATGGATACGTGGGGTTTGGATTTTCAGTAAATGGAAGGCAAGAAGGGACGGACATTGTTATTGGATGGGTGGATAAGGGGCAGACATTCTTCCAAGATCGCCATGTTTCAAGAACTGTGAACTCTACAGAACCTCAAGTTGATGCCTCTCAGGATTACGTGCTTCTAAAGGGGTACGAAAACACGACACATACAATCATAAGGTTTCGCCGAAAATTAGATACCTGCGACAGTGTTTACGATATTCCAATTACAGTAAGTAATTCGTTATAAAGATTTCCTATTAAACTTGTAGTATTGAGTTCATTAGTAAAATCATGAAATCTTTTTAGAACAACACTATGCGTTTAATGTTTTTATACGATGAGAACGATCCACCGAATGGCTTAGTAAGTCCCGGATCCTTACCCAATATAAGAAATGCTTGGCGTCAATCGCGTTCAGTAGTTTTAACGGAACGTCCCATTCCTACGCAAAGCTTAGAAAACACTCGAAAATTGGAATTCCGTAATTCTGGAGTGGAGTTGCCATACGACGATGAAACTTTGATATGGTGCAAATTTTTCAAATTGGATAAAATGAAGAGAAAAAATCATATTGTTAAGGTTAGTATTAATTGATCATAAATCATAGTAAATTATATATAGTAAACACAGTTATAAGAAACTTTAACTTAAATTTAACATTTATAGAGCTTTGTGTGTAAAATTTTAAAATTACATTTTGATATATACAGTATGAGCCTATTTTCGATTCATCTTGGAGTGTTCAATATCTACAATATATTACGCTGTATGAATGCCATGGAAGCGGACCTGAACTTGAAGCATTAGCTCATGAACCAGGGCAACAGTGCCACAATATACGCAACTCTCAGCTTTCACAGACATGTAATACTTATATAGCCTCTTGGTCTCGTGGAAATTCCGTAAGCAAACCTAACCTAAAAAACATTTTATTTTACTAAGAAACAACTTAAATTTTAGGAGTTTATCTATCCACCTGAAGTTGGCTATCCCTTAGAAACGAATAATATGCGCTTTGTTATGATGGAAACACATTATAATAACTTGAATATTGATTTTGAGCAATTCAAAATAAATCACATGTTCGATAGTTCTGGTTTGATGTTACACATCACCGAAAAGTTGCGAACGCATGATGCTGGATTAATGTCTATCGGTAAGCATACACTATGGTTAAGAAATGTCTCATATATAATATTAACAATTGTTTCTTACTTTTTAGGCATCGAACCAAACTGGCATCACATTATTCCGCCGAGTCAAAAACGTGTTGTATCACAAGGCCATTGCATAGAGCAGTGCACCGGCTCTTTATTTCCAACAGAGGGTATAAATATCTTTGCCACTATGTCGCGAACACACCAGATAGGTGTGGAAGTGAAATTACGACAGGTAAAAATATTGATGATTGATTCTTTATGGCAGTTTTCTTGAAGCGTTAAGCCTCTTTATAACATGGTTGTCTTTCTAGATACGAGAAACGCGAGAACTGGCTCCTATTATTGCTGATAGCAATATTGACCCGAATTATCAAGCATTCCGACGGTTAACGCAGGTTACGCGCTCTCTTCCAAGTGACCGATTGATCGCTGAATGTGTTTATGATACATCCTCTCGTCAAGCAATCACTTTAGGTATATAAATTTGTCAAATTCTGTTTACTTCTGTTTTTACAATTCAAATAATATCTCAGGTGGTCCATCTATGAAGGAGGAAAGCTGTATGGTTTTTGCGCTGTACTATCCAAAACAAAAGAAGCTCACTTCATGTCATTCCTCGCCAAGTTTGTCGACTGTTTTACACTCACTTGGAATTGAATATTTAAATGCGTAAGTCCTTTACTTTCGCAAATTACAATATTAGACACTTAAAGCGTATTATTGGTTCAACAGCAACTCTGATCCTGTGGTTATATCATTACCTGTGGAATTAAAAGGCATGACACTGGAAGAACGTTTATTAACTTATGATTGGGACAATCAGTTTAAGGCATTTCAGGATATAACACTGAAAGGTGCCTTCAAAGCTGTATGCGAAATTGATAATTCAATGCCTAAGGTAATTAAATATACAGACTATTTTCTTAATATATGTATATATTAAATATTATACGTGTATTGTTTTCTTTTTAGGTTTCTAACGCTTTAACTAGTTGGCCAACTAATTTAACCGATACATATGAGCCGCCAACTCTGTGCAGTCAACGAGCACGTAGTAGAACCAACTTTGAAGAACAGGACACATACGATTTAAACGATGTTTCAAGCAACGATTTGGTTGCATCGTCCGTGCGTAATAGCCGAAGCTCATTTAGTGAGACATTAGCGTTGAGTAGAGAAGAAACTGTTGCGTCATCTACAAGGCGATTGTTCGGTGGTAGTTTGATCTTCCTAGTTTTAACTTTAATAATAAATTAAAAGAAAAGAATTAAAAGAGAATGACTGTAATGATAAAGCAATATTTAATTGACAATGAAAGGAATCACCCTTAAAATAATGTTGTAACCTTACCTTAACCAATACTCGTATATGTAAGCAATAATGTGTGTAATGTTGATGTTAGAGTTCGTGATTAAAGTTGTGAGTCTTTCATATTTTAAGATAAATACATACATATATATACTATTTAGTTATACATAACTGCAAAGCATACTAAAACTTTAATGTTTAGTATGCCAAACCAAGCTGTGATATGTCTTAGCAGTACTTTATATAAGTAAGTAACAATATATGTATATGTGTATTTAGTATGTAGAAATGATTATGTAACTGTAAGTCGACGATAAACGATAATAAAATCATATTTATTAGTTACCTATATTGTAACAGTGCGGAATTGTGTATAAAGATTAAGATTAGTATAAAATAAAACAAAAAATACTGCTCTAAACTTTCTCTTCTTTCAACTATTTAAACTGTTGGAACGCAGGGGCAATACAAAATTATTAAAGTCATTCTGGTTATTTGATTAAATTATTCCAGTAGGTGCATACGCTCTTTTAATGGTGTTCGATCTCCCGCAGCTTCTCGACCTTCACCAAAAATTGCAAACATGTTCGTTAATAGTCGTCTTTCTAAAAGTGCGTTGGTCAACTTATGCAGATGGAGCGGGCAGGAGTTCGTAAAATATTAGATGTTTCCGAGTGAGTGCTGATGTCGGTGCCTACGGTTCAGAGGCATATAGCTATGTAGATAATAATACAGGTTTGATGTTGTAGTTGAGGGTATGGATATTTGACGCCCAAATAGGTTGTCAGTTGGTCAGATAACTGTAATTTGTTTCAGGGTATAGCAGTAGAAGTGTTATCTGCGTACTGAAAGTGTTTAAAATCCTACCGGCACATCCTTGTGAAAATGTGCGAAATCGGATTATAACCACGCCCACTTCCTTTATATCGGCTTTAGTGTTTCATGCCAAAATAAAAATTGGAAAATTGGCGTGTTATTGGCTCACTTCAGGCGAAATCCTGCAACCCAGGAAGTTCTCGACCAATTTCCACCAAACTCGACGAACAACATTATATTAATATGGGTATTATAACGTTTGATAAATTAACTCAACCGTCCCTGATTTATGGAAATAAAACACCAATGAAGTCACTATATCTTATCAAGCCGAATTGGTGGCCCGAAAATTGCGGTCGATCTCTACGGAAAACAATGAATCTTAAAAATGCTGAAAAGTGGTTCTCAAAGAAACCTTACACTTAACTAAGGGATTTTCCGATTTTCAAGATAATCTGCTTCGGTAATGATATGCCTTTGGAAATTATTACTTTTTGATATAAAGTTTTGTCAACACCGGCTTTGATATCGAAAGTACTGGGTGTATAAAATATTCGCGCAAACCCAAAGTTTGCTCTCCTTACTTGTTAATTTTTGCGTTGAAGTTTCAAGAGCCTTGAAATACCACTATGAGCAAAAAATAGTAAGATTTTGTTCATAATCTTAAAATATAAACCCACTTGGACACAATACACTTGTGTCGACGTTTTTTCGAATCCTCGAAACAGTTGTTAAAGTCAATTCCCGAAATAGCTTTCAATGCCAGCAGCGATTCACCTTTAATGTTTTCAATTGACTCAAAGCGGTTCTCCGGAGTGCTCGTTTGTGTTTGCTGAATGTAGAGAAATCACACGGTGCTAAATTATGCCAATACAGTGGTTACGTCACAATTGTCGGCACATAATGATGTCCTCTTTTTACGAATAGATTCGCGCAAACGCTTAAATAGTATTCCTTGTTGACATCTGACTGGCCGGAAGGAATTCGCAGTGCACCAGACCATGATAAACGCAGAAAACTGTCAACGTAACATTAATTTTTGACTTGCTTTGGCATGGTTTGGGCTTACTTTTCCAACCTTCTGAGCATTTCGTTACCAGAAAATTTATTCGGTAAACAAGTTTTAATGGAACTTCTTTGTTGAATAATTTCACTCATCGTAATAATCGCCGAACGCGCTTTATATACTTCAGTAAGATAAGCGTATAGTAAACATTAATAATTATTTTGATGTGACATTTGGCACAGATGTCAATGACAGTCCTAATTAGAAAGAAAAATATTTCGACGAATGAGTTTATTTAAATTAAAAAGTCCAACTATTTTTACCCACAGTAGTATGAGGTAATGCTGTACGTACATATGTACATATGTATGTCTGAATAAAGAGTAAAAAAATAAGTTGCACACAGAAGCAAAGAAACACTGACTTCGACTCTTGTCAAGTAGGATTAAGTTGAAAGCAAATAAATGGCGGATGCACCTTTGCTTCTTTTGCTTCTTTCTGCTTCTCTACTGCCTACTGGATCTCCTTTGATTGCGATCGTGACGAAACCCTTTGTATGTTCATCCTTCTGAAATTTGATAAGCGGATTAGTCAGGTAGAAGGACCGCAGCCGCTGTGTGTGGTTTCTGAAGGTGCGCGCGCAAATACTTAGCCCCATTTGAGATGCACATTAAATATTATCTCTTTTTTCCTGCTGCTTTTGTGCTCGTACACACATGTGCATATGTACACACACACATATGTACATATGTATATATTTCACAATACTGTACGTGCTTGACTTTATCGTGGCGTCTTGAACTTTATTGAGGCATAAAACCGAAATACTAACAAATGCGTACTAATTAAGATCCTTATACTGCTTTTTGGTAAAATTACTCATTTTTTCACACTCGCGGAATAAATGTTGCAATCTTCTAGAAAGGCTGGTTTATTCGAGACTCGATGAAAGTAACGAATATCGAGCTCGTGGATTAAATGAGTGGAAGCACATCTTCGAGTTTCACGGTACAAATCTTCATAAATTGCAATAAATTCAGCGATTATACATCTTTTCAAGTAAGGGAGTGCTAAGTTCAGTTGTATGTATGTAGGTGAGGAAACCTCAAGCCTGAAGCTTAATATGTGGTGTATGAGCAAAAAATCAACATATATTTTAATGAAATCTAGATTTCCCCTATGTTAATGTGCCCTAATATACATGCTATAATGTGGTGGGGGAGATTAGTGAAATCGATTGGAGTTACCTTAACTAAATTGTGTTGTGATATTTTATGTAGAAAATTTAATTTTAACGCCAAAAGAAAATGTACTTTTCTCAAACTTTCCTCTTGCCACAGCAAACTCGATACGGCGAATTTCAATGTCATCTGACTTTAAACGGACATACATATGTAAGTATGTAGATCAAGTATGTCTGATATTTTAATGAAAATACGCCTGGCGTTGTTATTTTAAACTGAAAGCGTACAAAAGACAGATTTTGTAAGAACTGAAGCCGCTCGACCTTCCCAAGCGACATTGCTTCTCTTTATGGGCTCTTGAAAGTTCCAAGAAGAACCAACGTTTTCGAGCCAAATTTTGTTTAGAGACCCATTTATGGAACTAAGGAAAATTTCCATGTTTGGTCGACCCAAGATAACAGACTATTTGGTGCCTGGAATTGAAGCTCGCGATCTCGGCGACATTTGGTTTCAACAATACGGCGCCACTTCCCACACACCGCATCAATCAATGGAATTATTGAAAGAACACTTCGGTGAGCGGATATTTTCACGTTTATTAAATAATAAGCTTGCACTTTTTTTTATTCCAGAATATATTGTTCTGTGTCTGCGGTAATTGTATACTTATTTATTGAAATATTCTAGTTAACTATCTTTCGGAAGTTTAGAATCCATCCATTTCCATCAAAGTTTGGCGATTTTTTCGAAACAACCGCAATTCTGCTTGTTTTCGGAAGGAAGCGATTCATGTACTGGTTTGCGCATATACTCTTCGCTACTTTTTCCTCTCCATCGGTTGAAATTTCAATGATATTTACATAATCCAAGTCACAGTTCACCTTGGAACCCATGTCAAACGCTGAAAGTTGAATAACAATAAAGAACCAATGGCAAAATAATAATTAGAAATGTGTGAAATATTACGAAAATGTTTTAGAAATTAAAAAAAAAAAAACGTGTTTAAACTTCGGAATTAACCTTTATTCAATACTTCTAGCACCTAAGCTTTTCATAATATATCACAAAATTTACAAAAAAGATTGATAAGAATTATCTCTTGGTATCCTATGACTCTTGTAAAGGTAGATCAATGGATACCGTCCTGTCTGTTGATGTTGTAACGTGTAAAGAATTCACTATTGAGACTTTCGTATATGTGTCCTGTCCTACGAAAAGGGAGCTAACGTGCGAAAACTAGTTTATGTTTTTTTGGATTCTATCACGCGAAAAAGCATCTCATCTTCCATCCGAATCAACTAAGATTTTTTGACACCTAAGCCCCCTTCCATAGACCAGGTCACATATATTAATGAATCTTTCAAAAAGCCTTGTCAAGAACATCAAACACCTTATTTTCAGTCTTCTGTGCGACAAAGCTGAGAAAAAACTTGGGGATTGTGGCTGCTTATGCAATCGATGCCGCACTCATGGTCAAAGGAAAGTACTTATGTAAACAATATATACGAGTTGACGAGGTATCTCAGCTGTAACTACTTGGGCGGCCGAAAGTGGTCTCGCCATTCACCGAAATAAAACTGAGATGTTTTTATTTACTAAGAGATATAAGATCACGGAGGCATCACTGCTGAGGATGGAAAGTATATGACTGCAATCTGCAAAGACGGTGAAGTATTGAGTTCTCTGGGGTTGTTGTGTCAAGTTTTTTGAGTCATGGTATTAGAAGATACCACACTTGCAAGGAAGCCCGAAAACGTTCAACGAGCCGCGCTCATCAACATATGTGTTGAAACAGTGAAACCTTCCTGATTATTGCAGAGCTCTTCAAGCCTAAGTTGACCCTAGCCCCAAGATTATTTGTAAGAGACCGAGTGAGCTTTTCGCTCCCAGTAAGCCAAGCATTTTCCTAATTGTAACAGTTTTAGCAGACTATTATCGTATCGATATTCATGCTGTAAGGTTAATCTTTTCGGATGCCAGCTACAGAAACTGTTTATAAGAACTCGAGGTGGAAACATCTCAACTTCTTCTTCTTCTTTCTGATTGTACTCGGTTTGCGAGATCAGATCTTTTTTATAGTATATATAATCATATTCGCTTTTCCAGCCGGCTTTATGTACCGAATATGTCAGTCAATTACCTTCATAAAATAAACTGGTTTTTAGATTACTTGAGTAATATCAAAAACTAGTGCAATCATTCCAGACCTTCCACTAACCCAATTTCTGCCTTTTCAGCTGAACTTTAATCGTTTATAAGTGACAATTAATGGATACGTTTTCTTAAACATAATGTAGATTAACGCTGAATATGAACGAAACTGGTCTAGAGCGTGTTAGAGGTTCCTTATATTTTGAGTTTTAGTTTGATTTTAAAACAAACTTCTCGGACATGAAGCAAAACATAGTTATGACTCTAAGTTAGTCTAGGTCCTGTAGTATAAGTTCATAATAATAATTGCATAATGCCTTGAGTAGTTATACTTATAGTTTTATATAGACATACGTACTTCTAAAATATAGTTCCAGGCGATTTGGTTCAGGAACGCTTATATCCCAACGGCACTCAGAAAAGTTTCGGTGCTCATAAGAAGGACTCGAAATATCACCGCTCATTGTGTGTATCTCACCGCCGCAACCTACGCCCGAGGATTTTTTGCTTCCAAAGTAAAATATATTTAATTGATCAAAGTTTCTGGTATTTATACTAATTGCGCTTGAGTTGGTTTGAAGTAGCTCATCGTAATAATAGGAGGTACATCGAGTCCGTAAAGTTTTATTAACTGAGGTATCAGTTACCTAAACAAAAAGTATTATTGTATCAAAATAGCCTTTTATCAATGTACCATACAATATTTACCTGGAAGTTTGGCGTAGAGCAATTGCTTTTTGCAGAATGCGAAGTAAATATGAGCACATATAAGTTAATGATGAAACTGTCTGGTAACACAATATTTTGGATGCAGGTTTGATTTAGTTCGCCACTTCCATTGAAATCGATATTTCCGCTGAGTTTTGTATAGGTGCGATTGCAAGCTAAAAATATGACATAGTGAGTTAAGTAATCAAATTGGTTTTCAATAAACTAACAGCTAAAATTAAAAAAACTTTTTTGTTATCTGTCAGCATATTAATTAGGAACAGTATATAATAACAGCTAAACAATTTAGCAATGATGTGCAGGTCAGTTTAGAGGATTAATTTCAAAACTCTGCTTTTTAGCATCTTAAGTCAGTTTTGGTTGCAATCCTTGTGGTCACAGACACATAAAGCTATTCATCGTCCTTATCGCCCTCACTTTGTATATCTAAAAATGATCAGCGTGACAAACTGAGTCGAGTTAGCCAAATCCAACTGTCCGTCTGTCTGCATATACCCGAACTAATCCATCAGTTTATGATCATATCAGTCTGAAATTTTGCATATGTCATTTTTCACCAAAAAGCTGCTCTTTTGCCAATCCGCTGATCACAGCTGACCGATTGAACTCAATCTTTGTATGGACACCATTTTTATTTGGCAAGCTATCTTCATGAAATTTGGCATATATTATTATTAATAATCTCCAAACAAATCGTTCAAGCCGAACAACTGTAGCAGAGAAAAGATGTGAGGGTATAAAATATGCACCTATGAAGGGTATTGGAGTTTCGGTACAGCCTAAGTTAACGTTTTTGCTTGTTTTAAACTACAATGGACTCGCTAAATCTGAGATGTCGTAAATACATCTTGTAATGTTAGCTTCTTTTAGAACTATAGGTAATTTTTATCCCCTCTAGTTGTTGTTGTAGTGACAGCAAACATTTTCCAAATAATTTTTACAATTTTTTAAATGTTTCGGAGTTGACAGTTGACAGGGCGAATAAAATGCTATTAATTTCGTTCACGTAGACCAGTGTTTAGTGGGCACGAATTTCAACCCTTCGACTTTGTCGAAAAGTCATTTCTCAATTAACAAAGTATCGCCGTAAGTTTCCCTTTCTATGTAAGACATAAGTTGTATGTTTGAGGAAAATATTTGTTCAATGACCAACTAACCAACTGACCAACTGTTAGTTCCATTCGCTTGGAAAAGAGCATGGCTTTATACTGCGTTCCTAGATTTTTCAAAGTTCTTATAAGATTTTTATGTTAGAAAAATTGTACTGGCTGGTTTTGTTGTGAATAAGAAATCTAAAAAGTAATCTTGGAGTACTTTTTGTCTTCTGTAGCCAATAACTACTCACTTTGTTGAGTGGAAATTGATATTTTAAAGCCTTTATCCTCTACGGAGTCATCGCTATGAAAAGTGAGTTCGGTAAAATCATTTTCATTGCTCGCAGTGGCAGTTACATATTTGGTAAAGCCCGTGGCATTTCCGCAATAATTTTCCCCTTCCTGTAAGTAAGTCTACATGCATATGTATGTGTAATTGATTAATATCGTCTTATTAAAACATAATTTGAATTTTAACTTGCCGTATATTGAGCTATACGAAGATAGTCAACGCATTTACCCGTCTCGGCAGACGGCGTCTGTAAGACCAGGTATTCAAAATGGATTTGAAAATCTGTTGCCGATTTTATGCGCCAAAGGCAGTGTGCATTAGCAGGATATGTGGAGCCATTATTAGGTGGAAATTGGATAGCTAGCTCCTAAAAATGGAACATTTCACATATACATATATAAAATGTTAGTTATATTTTTTTAAACTAACCTTTTCACGCCGCAAGTCTAGTTCACTGGGTCCGCCACATACAGGCTTTTCCATTTCCAAAACAAGTTCCAGTGTATAATTTCCCGCCTTAATAAAACTAAACTGTAGTAATGCATGCTCATCGGAGGTTACCAGCGTTCGTTTGGTATCATCTTTCGTGCAAAATTTCCCCATTGAAATGGAGGCATCCATTGTTTGCGCGGCTTCAATGATCTCTAAGTAATTGCACTGTTCACATTTCTTGTCCACACATTCAACTGGATTTATATATAGATTCCGCATTTGAATTTTGACGCGATAACTTTCTGGTGCGGTCACACGAATTTGACAGTGTAATTCCTCATGTGACTCAATTGTATAATTTCGGATCATTATAAGAGGCTGTGAAATGGTGTCGTCGTTGGTCAATGCAATGCGCTCGTTGCAGTTACGCACAAATATCACCTCAGCCATAAAACCTTTTTCTGCTTGGCTATAATCAGATACTGCTGTTATGACAGCCTGATTCGCATCGACTAAGACCAGAGGCGGGTCGCCACTTAAATTCCCACACAACTTAACTAGTTCATTGTCAGCTCTTGGAGCCGGGCCTGCATTGATTGCGACAAAATCCAATTGACATTTGTCGTGTGCTTCCATTTCAAAATATTTAAAACGTACTAATATGGAGTAATCGGTCGGTGCCATTACATTCCAGACGCAATTCATATTGTGTGCGTATAAGTCCCCTTCTTCCTTCGCTGCTGCCAGTGGGCGAATTATTGCAAACGAAGAAATATTTCCGCCACATGAATTCAATTGATAAGATATCAAAAAGAAATCGTAGAATATATTTGAGGTTAAACGCAAATAATGATTTTCAGTTATCTCAGTTGGACCACAATATTCGCCGGCTTTAATTTCATTTCCATTTGTATCTTTTTTATAAACCGTGAAAGTTCCCAATGAACATGACCACGATGTAGAGTGTGGTCGGCGAGCATAAGAGAGGGAACCTTCTCTGATTTGTAAGTTGATTGCATTTGTGGAGTTCGATAAAAATGTATAACTGCACTGAAATCGTGAGTAAGGCAAGCTTCGTAAATCAGGCGTATGCACTATTTGCACCTGGTCGGTAACATTGAATGTAGCTAAACACGATGCTGAAACGCTAAAAGAGAATCCATCTCCAGTAGTCGAATTATCAGTGCGAAATACAATGAGCATGCGATTCGATGGTGCAGTAAATTTGCTAGGCACCTCTCGGCCACAAAATCTGTCTTTCGGCTGCCAAATTTCATCTTCGTATGTGTATATTTCAAGATAATCTTTTGTACAGTTTTCAGATTTTTCTATAAAAAATCTACCAGTGAATTTCAAAAACATGTAGAGTCCTAACCCTGCTTCAAATTCCCAACTGCATTCGACATTGTTTCGATAACTTTTCGAATTTACTGAAATTATTGGGGAATTACTTCTAACCACCGTTTTCATCCCGCAGGCAATTGATGCTTCAGTCTTTATTTGAAATGATGATGAGCTTGCCTTATAATCGCTTGAATGATATAATATATTTATTATATGCTTCTTTAAGTCAATACCAGCAGTGATTTCTGTTGAATTGTGGCATATTTTCGCTATTAGTGGTTGATCCGAAGACATAAGGGAATGAACGCTGACGTATTCCTTATTGCAATCGTTAATAAGGCTGACATTTCCAATAAGTTTATATGGACGACTCTCGGAAGCACCTGTGATCAGCCATGAACACTCAACAGGATTGCCATCTCCATTGTATTCAAAGTCGTCTGGGGGAAACACTATTTTGAAATCATCAGATATACCAAAACTACCGCCACAGGAATGGCGGTAAAAGCTTGCAGAAAATCGTTTAATCTTAACCGCATCATTCTGTAAAATGGAAAGCATGCCACCTCTGGATGACACCGATACCATCGCATCACTAACATTCGCGGTTACCGTTTTATATGGGATTATCATTTTTTCGTCATTGAAACGAATGGCATAACTCCCCTTGTTGTTATTCCTGGTAATCTGAAGCTCCCTAATAATAAATGTTATAGTCTCAAATCCGTTTAGGGAAAATTTTGTGTTACAAAAGAAATTTGTGTTCGGTTCTAGGTTGTTAGTATCCACAATTCCAGCAAACTGCTCGTTAATGTCTTTTGGGCAAGGTGATTCTTCATTCGAGCTGTAGCGTGCTTGAATTTTGCGTATTGGCGCCAGGTATCCGTTAATATCGATGCGGACATACATCAAGTTATCGGACGAGACTATTTTCTCGAACATATTAACGTTGTTTGCATCAATTTCGGTAATTTTTGAAAGTAATTCCAGGTCATTGAAAAATGAGATTTTTGTTCTTGCGAAAGCATGTATTGGCCTTCGAAATCTAGAAAAGTAGAAGAAAAAGCTATAGCTGAAAACTTTAGGGTTATGAAGTTGAAATGTTTACAAAAGAAGTAATGAAGGGCCGAACATTTTAACTTAATCTATATACTTTGTTGCCTACTACGTTTACGACGTTTGTTCAATGTCCGAAATATTTATGTAAAAATCAATTTTACTAATTTATACGGCTGAAAATTAACGGGAAAATCAAGAAGTAAGGAAGGGCTAAGTTCGGGTGTCACCCAACATTTTATACTCTCGCATGATAAAGTGATAATCGAGATTTCAGGCGTGGTTGTGAACCGATTTCACCCATATTTGGTACATGTAATCAGGGTGTTAAGAAAATATTATTTACCGAATTTCATTGAAATCGGTAGAGTACTTCCTGAGATATGGTGTTTGGTCCATAAGTGGGCGACGCCACGCCCATTTTCAATTCTTAAAAAAAGCCTGGATGCAGCTTCCTTCTGACATTTCGGGTTAGTAGGGGGCGGGCCACGCCCATTTTCCAAAAAAATTACGTCCAAATATGCCCCTCCCTAATGCGATCCTTTGTGCCAAATTTCATTTTAATATCTTTATTTATGACACTTTATAGGTTTTCGGTTTCCGCCATTTTGTAGGCGTGGCAGTGGGCCGATTTTGCCCATCTTCGAACTTAACCTTCTTATGGAGCC
>NW_017537080.1:138688-160513 GCF_001853355.1 Bactrocera latifrons | reverse complement strand
AAACAACCGTTATGTGAACAAAACTATAATACTCTCTTTAGCAACTTTGTTGCGAGAGTATAAAAGTATATATTTGGTTATATGCTCGAGAACATGTTTTCATTCAATTTTATAAAGATGAGTAGCAAATGGAAGTATATATTATATTCCATATGGTAAACATTCCTCAGAAAGTTTACTATAATACCGAATATTATTATTTGTAGGAAATGCGGCTGAGCTAATTCTTGACCGAAGTCGGCACCCAGTTAAAATCTACCCAAATGTAGACCTTCACATAATTTGGTGTATACACTTCGATAATATACACAATATAAATTCAAGCAGTATTTTGAAAACCTTTTTATTATATTAAAATTCCTTACAGATACTCGTAAATCAAAATTTTGGGTAATAGGCACAGAGGTCCCCGCATTCGGTATCTTTCGACTGGAAAAGTATGATAGCGTTGGACTAATCAATGTGGTGTTTAAACTTTGTATGGTCATAAAGAAAATGTGAATGCGATTTACCTTTCTGTATTATTGGCCACACTTTGCATTTCGAATTCTTCAAATTGAAAGGATACTCGTTGCCCCTTCGGAACTCTAATCTTCCATCTGCAAGATGCATATAAAGCCGATCGCTCTAGAGTTTTGTATGTTAAAACACCTGACTCGTTGTCAACATCGCGGTAGCAACCACCATATAACCGCTGAAATTTTAATCTAAATCCCCTATGTAAATGACCACCAGGGAATGTTATAAACCGCAACGTTACGACATTGTAATCGGTTTCTAAGATTGGCATGAGCGTAGCATTTCCGTATAGAACAGCAATCGTTTCGGGATTCTTTCTCAAAGTGACAATTTCTATGCGATCGGAACGGTTCAAATTGTTGGCATCGAATGGTAAATCAAGGTCATTGAAATTTAAACGTATCCTTGATGGATTTGGCATTTTTATTGTATATTCACAAATTTCGGGTTTCGGATAAGCACCAGGTGAAGGGTAATCTTTCGACGAGATTTCTCCTTGAACATTTGTATAAATGCCCCCACAGTTCGCTATAGAAACATTGAGTAGAAAGCCGTTTCGTGGTTCATTTATATCTGTTAAGTAATGCAAACGGAGAATGTTTCCTGTGGAACGTATCGGTTGTGGTTTTGTACAAAAGCGCCCAAAACTGCGTGATAACTCAGTGGAGCCATCGAAAAACTCAACAAATTCCTTGTCACAATATCGAGTATTAAGGCTAAATCGGCTTATGAATTCCGCTTGCAATGTTTCGCCAATGGGACCGACTATTAGCCAATTGCAGTCGGTATGTGGGTTTGGTACATTGGGATAGTTAGGTGAGCTTATATTGACTGAAGGCAGGTAATGAGTTAGTTGTATTTCCGTTTCACAACTTCCGACTTCTTGATAAGTTAGATTGAAGTCAAGATCCATTTCAAATATATTTGTCCAATTCAGGTTATATTTTATTGTTAATCGGTTAGTGGAGGACTCCAAACTTTTAACGTTTCGACCATCTTGATTGCATATGCGTCCAGGAGGTAATATAGGTGCGTTATCATCGAAACCGTCGTACACAACTGCGTATTGACGGCATGCCTGCGTTTTCGATACTACACGGTTCCCAAAACTAAAGTTCAAGACGATCCGCTTTCCAACTTGTGCTTCAATATGCCATGTGCAAAGTGCATTTGAATTCCAGATTCCAGAGCGTAGATCTCTTCTGTTCAGTATCTGCCCTGTTAAAGCGGTCATGTTGGATCCGCAAGCAGTCCTTGCTATAGATGTGAAACCAGTATTACTAAAGCTATAATCTGAATGAAATACCACTTTTAAATATGGAGTTCCATGCACAACTTCAACTGGCTGGAGACTTGACTTGTTTCTGCTATCAAAAATATTTAGTTCTTGATGCCAGTTTCTTAAATTTGAGGATGAAAAGACCCGTAAGTAATCTGATTGCGCGTACTGCTCTAGTTTAACGTCGTATAGGCTCAAAACAACATGCTCCGCAGGATCTTGTGGTTTTATTACCCATTCGCAGTCCAAATCGTTGGCATAATCTTTGGGATAGCCAGGTGAAGATATATTCAAGCGATTCATATAACTTAGAATAAATGTCTGGTTGCATTCGTTTGTAGTTAGGTTGGATTGTGTGACAGTGTTGTTCACATTTTTCCAATCAATTTTAAATGCTTCCAACGCCTCATTGTTACTTACTAAATATAAAACATTGCTGCTAGATGTGTATTGCCAGGGAGAAATGGGTATCGGTATCTCTAAGGCTGAATCATCGAAACCGTCATATAGCTAGTACAAAAGTATGTAAAATATAAATAAAATAAACAAAGAAACGGATTTTAGTTGAATTTTTTATGTGTATTTGTTTTCTTACCCTCAAACCCTGATTATACTCTTTGAAGTCAATAGAAATAAATCTTCCTCTAGGCAATAAAATTCTCCAAGTGTATGGTTCCTGATTTCGAATAGAATTTACCGGAGGCGCTTCTATTGAACCCATGCTACTGTTTAGTTCACTGTTGTGAGCTGCAAAAACAAAAAAAATTAAAAAAATAAAAATACAAATTAAACAAAAACAAGAGATGTTCATTAAAATAATGTTCGTACTAATTAACTATCCACTCCGTATTCAATTTCATCTATGGATTTGTGTTGGAAATATTCAACTCGAGTTTTGGTCTAAAACTATAGGTGCGTAGGTGGGAATGCAGCCACCTTGGGCTTAATTTACGCTGGGTTCGCCATTTTTATGAGCTATCATAAGCGTTTATAATCTTGCTATATTATTTGTGTTGCCTTCAAACCATTTGGTGCCCTGAATTAAACTACAGTGAAACTTCGATAGGTCGTAACCTCGACAAGCGAAAAACCTTGATACTTCATAGTATTTCTTCGGTCCCTAGAAAAATTCGCGAAAAATGCATTTATTTCGGTCCCTTTGTATTTTTCTTGAGACAAAAATTGAAAAATGTGTATGAAAAGCCTCTACAACTCGTATTTCTTATAATATAATGTATAATTGCACCGCCCACACTGCAATGGAACCTTTGATCAATGTGCAGACTGAATTTCTCCCACCTAACACCACTTCAGTTTTGCAACCACTCGACAATTGCATAATCAAAAGTTTGAAAACATTGTACCGTAAAGAAGTTGTTGTTAAACTGCTTGAAAGCATCGAGGAAAAAAAGGATTATTCCATTTCGATTTATGATGCAATGAATATTGCTCATAAAGCCTGGACAAATATCTGTAAATCGACTATTAAAACTGTTTTCGAGTTTGCGTTTTTGTTAAGGATCAAAATGTAGTCGTAATCAGCGAAGATGTACTTCACATAGGGCTCGTGTTAGACAAAATGCAGAAACACGTGTAAACTTCGATGACTACATTCATGTTGGTGATTACTGGAAGCCTCAATGATGATGAAATTCTGGGTTTCGAAAACATCGACGATGAAAACGATGAAACATTTGAAATTCCCTCAGTTTCCACAAAGGTTGCGAAAGCTTTAATTGAAAATTTGTCTCTTTTTTTCATGGCAAATGTTGAAGACACTATTTTTAATGACATTGTAAACATTGATAATGCCATAGATAAAATACGCCAAAATGTCCGTTTTTTGTACAATTTTTCGAAATACATACATACATATATTGATTGAATAACATATGTACTTTATATTTTATATTTTAAATATGTACAATCATTTCTTGTTTTTTATGTAAAATTGAAAAAAAAAATAAAAAATATCTATAATTCGTATATTCTGTATGTTGCCTCTATAAGTTGTATAACTTGATAACTTGAAAAACTCCATAACTCGTATTTAAATTGTGGTCTCTTGCAAATGCGAGTTATCGAAGTTTCACTGTACTTGTGTACATACATTATACTTTTTTGCAGGCAGGTGTTCAAGCTGTCTGATGGATTCTAAGTGTTCTGTGTCAGCTGCAACGAATATTATTTTACCCGTTTTTAGCGCAAGATCTCCTAAAAGTCCCCGATAAAGGAGCTATAAGACAGTATATTACGTATTCCTGGAGCTATTTAATAAGTCTTAGTTCTAGTCTCTCTAGTTCCCAACGGGCATGGTAATAACTCCGCCTCGTATTGGTCTAAAGAGGCTTCTAGCTTTGCTAATTCGTCTGCTCTTCGTTGTTGAAAATTATCAATAGAGCAGCACGAGCTTTTCGCTTGGAAGGTGTTTATAGAGTTTTGTAGACGGAAAAGGAGATGTCATATTCATTACTGTCAAGTTCCCTACTTCGCAGTCCATTTTGAAATCGCCGGTGTGGATAGATGTAGTATCACCTGCCCCTACTTATTTTCTACTCCACTCTCAATTACATGTAAACACGACAGTGACTATTGAGGTCTAACCTAGTCTCATATATTTAGGTTTAGCTGGTTCAGGACGGCATTATTTCCGTAATCCTTGCAGTTCCAACCAACTAATTCAAAAAACAAGCTAAATTTTTTTCGCTTAGTACTTTAAAAAATTGGTTCCGAAAGGCTCTCCGAGTATGAGCTCTCAATTGTAACGTATTTTTTGTATTTTGTTTATTATCAGATAGAAATTTTTTTATTTCGCTTCAAACTAATAAATAAAAGAATATTTAGTTTCATAAATTTTAAATGAAATTGAATGCTCTACCAAATAATCTCCAAGCGAAAGCTTTTTTGTCCCACCCTAATTGATATTTGTTGGAATGTGACCCAAAAATGCACTCACCATAATTCCACTGTAACTTAAAGCCCTTCGCTGTGTTTCCTTCTGAACTGCGAAATTTGATCCATGCTCTCTCAAATATTGTCAGTTTCTCTGCCACGGTTTCATTAGAGCAATATAATTTTACAATATTGCCAAGCTCATTTTTCTGTCGTATTTCCAAGAAGTCTTGGTTACAGTTTTCGGATTTTACAATATCCATTTCATTAATATCCAGCTCAAGGTAGTTTCCTGAGGATGCTTTAATTTCCCATACGCATTCAACATTTGATGGATAGGTCTGAGGATAGTACGGTGAAGTCAATATGCCTCGAATCGATGTAAGAGTGCCGCCACATGAACTTTGTACTATACTATATTTTGCGTTAAATTCAATTTTTGTGGCATAAATATACAAAGCATTAGTTGATAGTATGATATTGGACTGATGATTATCGCAAAATTCATTTAATTTGCTTTCATCATTTCCATCTATTAACTGTGTTAAAAGAAATAAAAAAAAAATTATTAAATTTTAAGGCAATGTGCTCAAAACACCTACTCTCAAGCCGTTTGTACAATTGGTTTGCTTCGAACAATCACATTCTAAATGGAGGATATTGAGAAAAATCTTTGAGTTTTCGGATTCAATTTTCCATTCACAATTTTCATCCCAACGTGCCTTTATGTAACCAGAAGTATCATTCAAATAGCCTCCACACGCCTGGTAGAGGTAATTTGATAAAATAATTTGTATTAAGTTCATTGAGCATACATTATTTTGGATTATGCTTAAATTAATGACATTAACTTACGCGCTTGAATTTGAAGGAAAATATTCCCCAACCATCAGCACTCGCTTTGTAAACCACTTTCAGACGATTAGTTTGTATCCATCTGCTCTCGGGTAATATGCTTCCACAAGTTTTTTGTATAAGTTGATCTCTAGTATCAAGTGGCTTCCACACACTTAAAAATGTATCACTACAACTGATATTAAATGTATCAAAAACAAGATTTATTCCATAACTGTTATCTACTACGATTTGCCAAACACATTCTGTATTTATACCAGAGACATCCGAATTAGTCGGGTATTTGATTTGCCCGCTATTACCGCGGAAGGTTCCACCACATGAGGCATCTCGTGTGCTATATGTGGCGGAAATATACTTCTTCGACCTTGTGTTACTTGTAAAAAAATGAATGTATAAGCGATTTGACGGTGATGTTATTGTAACGGGAACTTGATCTATACGGCACTCCTTTAAAAGGTTAGTAGTGGAATTCTTTTCATCTGAAACAATAATACCATCTTCAATGCAGTCACCTCGTTCAGTTTCAATATGTATTTCATGGAAGTTAAGAATAATTTTTCTTCCTGCTTGAACTTCAATATACCAGTCACAGTTCATATCGATGCTATACGGAGCATTAGGTGACTTTATGGTACCATAATTCGCCGAAAATTTATCGCCACAACCGATCCGTTTGTACTCGAGCCTAAAACCTATCGCATGCTCAGAATAATCGGTAACAAATTTGACTTGGAATCGATTTCCTTCAGTTGTGATGGATCTATGAGGTTTCGAACACAAATGCTGCTTGGATAGTATGTCTTCGTTGCGCAAATCAATAACATCCACATAGTCGAAATCACAACTTTCATCTCGCATTTCAACGTTTAAATGCGAAAATATCAATTGAAATTTATTGTTTTGACCGCCGTGAATATCCCAAAAACAATTTAAGTTCGGTGGATAGTTGTCAGGAAAGTTCGGTGATTCGATTACGCCTTGTAAGTTATCCAGTTTAGCATTACAGTTAGTCTCGTAATCGATGAAGAACTGCAAGCCATTCTCAACATCACTCTTATCGAAGTTATATATTATTAAAGCCTGATTTGAAGTAGTTGTTAGCTGAACAGCACTACCAATGTTCGTACAATTGAACTTTAATTGGGGACTGTTTACAGTTCGTCCATCGTATACAGCTAAAACATTTTGGCTGCATAAATCCGAGTCGTCACCGACAACTGTGATATGCGCTGTTATTGTTGATCCTCTAGCTACAGTTATTAGCCAGTCACAAGATACGGTTCCAGCATTTACATCTGAATTGTGAGGAGAATGTATGGAGCCCGTGTACGAATTTAGTTTACCACCACAACCGGTTTCGGTTTGCTGCCATGTAATATAGAAGCCTTTATCGGATATATATGAGTCGGAAACGAAATGAAGATAAAGGTAATTTGTAAAGGATGGTAAACGTGCGGGAATTGTACTTCCGCAGAATTTGCCAATCAAAGGGGATGTTGAGCTTTTACCATTTCTACATAAAAAGAGAACAAATTAGTCTTAATATTAAACAATTAATCTGCAGAATTTATAAGTAAACAAAGACTAAATAACTACTAGATAAAGAGTGATCCATTTCGAGGTTTGCTATACTGTTAAAGAAAACACACAGAAACTTTAAATTTGTAGATCGCGTTAATTTTTTGAAGATTATCTCTTATGGTCAACATAATCGGCCTACTGAGCGTACTATTCGCAAAACCATCACCCAGCTTGAGACTAAACATTCATTATTGGAGAACATTCGACCGAATAGACCACGTTCAACACGTAGTAATAAAATATAGCAGCCGTAGTTGAGCGTGTACACAAAGATAGTGGAGAGTTGATTCGGCGCAATTTGCGGCAAATCGGACTGATGTATGGAATGACTTTTCATTCCAAGAACTAAAGTCGGTCGACCTTCCCAAGAGGCATGGCTTCGCCCTATGGGCTCTTGAAAAGTTCCGAGAATATTCGACGTTTTCAAGCCAAATTTCCTTCAGCAATGAGTAAGGAGTTCCTCATTTCCAACGAAGAGCAACCTAAAGAGATTTAAGAGCTGCCATCTCATCCATAAAATCAACGGTTTAGTGCGGTTTGTGGGCCGGTGGATCATCGGTCCATATTTCTTCAAAAATAAGGCCTGTGAGAACATAACCGTGAATGGCGACCGTTTTCACGCCACGATAGCCGACTATTGACACCTGAAATTGAAGCTAGTGAGCTCGACGACTTTTGGTTTTAACAAGACGGCGCCACATCCCACACATCGCATCAATCAATGAATTTATTGATAGAACACTTCGGTGAGCAGATAATTTCACGTTATGTCGCGGTCATTTGGTCACCAAGTCTAACAACTTAGACTTTTTGTTGTGGGAGTATGTAAAGTCCAAAGTCTATGCGGACAATCTCGGGTCGATTCAGGTCTTAGAGCAAAACATAACACGTGTCATCCGTCAGTTACCAGTCGAAATGCTCGAACGAATAATCGAAAATTGAACTCAACGGATAAACCATCTAAGACGTAGCCGCGGTCAACATTTCAAAAAAATAAAAGCCACAGAATGTTCTTTCTAATGATAATAAACATTCCCCACTAAATTTGCAGTTTCTGTGTTTTTCTTTTGAAAAGTAGGGAACTTCGAAAAGGATCACCTTTTAGCATTGAGCTGAAATACATCGAAATTCTTTTTTCCGTATATTATAGGAGTATGTAAGTATGATATACGTATATATGTAATTACCTAATCTCTAAATAATCATCGTTACAAATTTTTGATGTTGTTTCTACGCTGAAATTTTGTACAACAAGTTCTATTTTGTGACCTAATGGAGCACTAATGACCCATGTACAATCCATTGAATCATCGTAATTTCTTGGCCAGGTTGGTGTTTTGAGAACTCCGTATCTCGCTGTGAAATTCCCGCCACAAGCTGAAATATGTTTTAAAAAATTTAATTTAATTTGTATAAATCTATATATAGATAATGCTTCTTAAATTTCAAAAAAAAACAATTTTGTATTTGTAAGACGTATTATTTGTGTTCCGCTCTACAATTAAAAAAAAAACATTTTAAAATACATTTTCTTACATTGCGGAGCATCTCCGTCATCTTGGGCTGTCAAGGGCTGACCCCTAGGGTAATCTTTTTTCAAAGTTGTTTTTTTTCCTTGCATTTTCTGTTTCCTTATACCCTTAGAATTAATGTAGAAACCCACTTTATTATTAGAATGTTTCGAAAAAGGCTCAAAAATAATAATACCGCTCGACGTTCGGAGCGCTCGTAGTGCACACCTGGCACTTTAAACGCGTTTTTCTCAAAACACACTTTTTTTAAAGTGGTGGACATGATTCCCGATTCCGATTCGAACAACTCAACCGATTAGCTATTTTTTTTGTGGCATGTTCACAAAACGCTTGGCTAGATTCATATTTTTTTTTATAATTTATTGACAAATTTATGAAAAAAAAGCATGCGAAAAAAATAAATAAAAACAAGTAAGTAAGGGCTAAGTTCGGRTGTCACCGAACATTTTATACTCTCGCATGATAAAGTGATAATCGAGATTTCAGGCGTGGTTGTGAACCGATTTCACCCATATTTGGTACATGTCATCAGGGTGTTAAGAAAATAAAAATATTATATACCGAATTTCATTGAAATCGGTCGAGTACTTCCTGAGATATGGTTTTTGATCCATAAGTGGGCAACGCCACGCCCATTTTAAATTTTTAAATTTTTTTTAATTTTCTTTTAGTGATTTTCAACATAACCTTTGTATGGGAGGTGGGCGTGGTTATTATCCGATTTCTTCCATTTTTCAACTGTATATGGGAATGCCTGAAGGAAGCGACTGTATAGAGTTTGGTTTACATAGCTATAGTAGTTCTCGAGATATGTACAAAAAAGTTAGTAGGGGGCGGGGCCACGCCCACTTTTCCAAAAATATTACGTCCAAATATGCCCCTGTYTAATGCGATCCTTTGTGCCAAATTTGCTTTTAATATCTTTATTTATGGCTCAGTTATAACACTTTATAGGTTTTCGGTTTCCGCCATTTTGTGGGCGTGGCAGTGGGCCGATTTTGCCCATCTTCGAACCTTCTTATGGAAGCAGGAAACACGTGTACAAAGTTTCATCATGATATCTCAATTTTTACTCAAGTTACAGCTTGCACGGACGGACGGACGGACGGACAGACGGACAGACGGACGGACGGACAGACAGACATCCGGATTTCAATTCTACTCGTCATCCTGATCACTTTGGTATATATAACCCTATATCTGACTCTTTTAGTTTTAGGACTTACAAACAACCGTTATGTGAACAAAACTATAATACTCTCTTTAGCAACTTTGTTGCGAGAGTATAAAAAACATTAATTACTTTTCTATTTATCAACATTGTTTTATGACTCTAGTAGGGACGATAATCATTCACGAACTTTTTAAGAATAAATTGGGTTTTGTGTTTCTAGTTTGCTTATAAGAATATTTTCTCTTGCATATGGGTCCCTGAATTCGATAGGGTCTGTTTTGCTCCATGCCAATACTCGTATGTATAATGCTTTGTTACATATGTATAACACACATATATTTTTCTCATGTGATTAGCGCTCCTTACCTGCACTGTTATCAATTGATTTAAAATCCACCACAAAATTGACAAGAGAACGCATCTTGCGGCTCATATGTAGGATTACAGTAATAGTCTTCGCAAGGAATGATTCACTGAAAGTTTTTGATTGCTGGCAAAAACTAAAATATGCACATATTTATACTTCGGATTAAAGTTTTAACCATAAAATACCACAAATTTACCTCATCAAAAGTTGACCTTCAGTGGAAGTATCGTTGGCATAAATTTCAACATCTGTATCGCCTGAATCGCATTTAAATGTATTCCAATGTTGAAAACGTACATTCAGTTGAATGTGTTTTCCTTGTGGCACTTCGATCACCCATTCGCAGTCCTGTGCCGCCGGTTGAGTCATTGCCAAATGTTGAATTCGGCCAGTGTCTTCAGTTAAAACGCCGCCGCAATTCATTTTTTCAAAATGATATTCAATGCGTATGCCTCTCCCCTTTTGTTGATTACTGCCACCATGAAAAACTATACGCAAAACATTCTTCTCTGATACCAGATGGAGAAATGTTCCTTCATAATAGCGACGTTTATTGTTATTCGACAAATAAACCTGTTCAAAAAATATATATTTGTATTATGTAATGGTTTTGGAGACGAACTATGTTAGTCTTATTTACATCAACAAACGTTTCGTCAGCGCTAAAAGATGTATTATTGCTCAGCAAGGATGGGGAAGCGTCGTCTAACTCCTGATGTGCATTATCTTTACTTATCGAAAAGTCCGTAAAATTAATGTGTACAACGGTGTTTACTGGTCCTCGTATGATAAAAGAGCACTCCAAGTGCTCATAATACGACTTTGGATAGTTGGGTGTTGTGATAAAGCTTCCGTCGGTGCTAATAAATTCCTCATTGCAAACTTAAATAAATAAATTATTAGTTCATATGTATATAGCCTCTTTAGATATTTCTGCATACTATATATATTTATAATCTAAGCAGTTATGAGGTTATGTATAATATTTGTTCGTACCCCTTTTATAATGCACTTCGAAGCTTTTTGGCATACTGAATGATGGCAAAAGGTATTCATAACGTATTAGCATCATGTTACCGCTGGATGTGAGTTGCTCAATACCTTCCTGGTTGCCGCAAAGGCGTTTGAGAAGATTGGCTTCATCTGTATTCCCATCAAAGATCTGTCAATGAAGCAGTTATTCAGAATTGTCAAATATATTTTGGCATTTTTTTCTCTAAAGTTTAAACTTACTTCTATTTTTTGTATGTAACAACCCTCGGATTTGACGAGATCAACATTTGTAAAATCTAGCTGAATTTTTGTGCCAATTGGTTGTTGTATTAAATAGGAACAAATGCGGCCGTTGATGTAGCCGGCAATGACGCCTGCGGGCTCCGTAAATATGCCGCCACAGTTGGGTGCAGTCGGGACTACTTCATAGTGCAATTGAAATGAGCTATCTGTACCGAAGGCATCCGTATGAAACTGTACTTGGATTAAGTTAGAAGAAGAGTGCAATGGTTCTACCAGAGCTGGTTCACATATTGATCTTAATAATAAGTCCGAATCATATATCTAGAGAAAGATAACCTAATCAATTAAATCTATTAAAGTGACCAGAAGTAGTACATACTTACAAGCACTTTGTCTCTGGTGCAATTGTTATCTCTGGTACTACCTAAATTAATTTCGAAAAATCGTAAAAGGAATCGATAGCCATATGGCGCACTCAGTTTCCATTCGCACTCTCGATTAGGTGGCGTATTTCCTGGATAACCCGGCGATCGTATTATTCCACTTTCTCCTTTGAGATTGATCACTCCTCCGCAAATATAATCCATAGAATTCCAAGTTAAATTGAAACCGGAAGCAATCGTTTCATTGTCAGAACGAAACCAGAAAAAAAGTGCATTTTGCGAAGTTTTTATATTGCCGCCAAGAGGTAAAGCGTTTCCGCAAAAGCGCCCAATCAGTCTTGAAGCTAAGGACCGGCCATCGTGTAATTGTAGCCAATCTTTGTTGCAATCAGTAGCTGGTTCCACATCGAATCTGCTAAAGGTGACATTTAATATTTGAGAAATATTGGTGCGTATTATCCAGGCACATCGTTCATTTGACAGATAATCGCCACCATCCGGAGGGTAAGATAACACGCCCGCACGTTGTTGTATTATGGATCCACAAAAACTTCTAACTATTTCGCAATTTGGACCGGTTGTTCCACGAGGGCATGAGCAACGGTATTTATTATTTAGCAGAAGAGTACAGGTGCCACCATTTTGACACGGACTAGATTGACATGCATCGGGCTTATCGCATGTGGGACCCATAAAGCCCGGTTCACAAAAGCACCGTGTACCGCTTCCCACCACTTCACAGGTTGCATTATTCTACTCAAAATAAAAGTTCTTTGTTGTTAAATTTGTTAAAATATAATCGAGACTAAAGCGAAAAAAAACCCAAAAATATCAAGCTTAAGTTCATTTGGAGTTTTCGTAATTAAGGATATGCTCACTAGAAAGAAAAAAGTTAAAGTTTAAAAGTGTGCGAGGTTTTCTATGGTATTCTTAATACTCCAATTCACTGCAAATGTGGCCAAGAAATTCATGTTAAGCGCTTGAGTCTCGGTTATAAGTTTACGGCATGTGCCTTAATACAAACCTGACATGAGTGATTCGTACAGGGATCGGTTAATAACTGTAAACTGCAACCAGCAGAACCAAATCCATGACCGTACATGCCCGGTGGGCAGGTGCAGACGACCGTATTTGAAATATATTCACACTTTGCTCCGGCATAGCATATGTTTTTGGATTCACAACTTTCTGGAGCAGTGTTTTCACATATTTTTCCATCGCCTTTCCAACCTACTGGACACTCGCCGCAATGATACGATCCCTATTAGAATTGTAAAGAATGTTAAAATCAATGAAATTTGCTTTTCTTATAGTAAAGGGTGTATTAATAAGAACGGCGTGATGTTAAAGTGAAATAAACGCTCAAACTCGGTCAAAATGGTTTCTGTTTTTTTTTTTTTTGTTTTTCTGATAATTTTATGTCATTTATAAGTTAAAAAGAATGTCGTCCGATTGGCCTCCATGTCTTCAATTGCATATCTCCACACGTTTACCCAAATTTTCGAAGACCCGTTGCAGCATATACGCTGGAATTTCAGGTAAAGTGCGCTGAATATTATCTTCGAGTTTTTCGAGCATTGCCAGTTAATTGGCGGCCAATAGACAAAGTACTTCAAATGATCTTGTGCGAGAGAGACCCAACTGTGCTGGCAGAACGATGTTGAGCCGGTTGATTCAGATTGGCCTCAGTACTGGCTAAAGCGCGATATTTCCGTCATTACCGCTTTATTTTTTACGGGAAGGTGGCACAGATTATAATCATTTCCGATTTTCGCAAGTTGAAGAGCACGCTTTGAAGAAATCTTATGGCAACGAAAAGGCAAAGGGCCGCAAGTGACAAAACAAACTGAACACACTGACAAAATTTGACACAAATCCTCCGCCACGAATTGTAGAAATCACGTTATTCCGATTAGTGCAGGCTATATTTTAAGCTGTTCATACAGGTTAATATATGTTATAGTTTAATAATATCATTGCAATATGTTTTCCTAAGAATAATGTGGTTTGGGTGAAGTCGGCAGTTAATATCTTCCAATGGGTTGACTTTTTTTGCTTAGTTAAATTAAAAATACTCAATTTTGAATGTACATCGGAATAAAGTTACCTCCGTATTAATACACGACACTTTCGGTCGAATGCTGCATCCACCGTTATCAGTAGAACATTCATTAATATCAGAGCAAAAAAGACCATTCCCAGTATAGCCAATGGGACATGGAGCACATTTGAAGCTACCCGGTAAGTTGATGCATTCACTATGGCAGGGATTAGTTGCTTCTTCACACTCGTTGATGTCTATATTACAGGCAGCCTCCGGCACTACTCTGTTCTTAGTCCAGCCCTGATCGCAGATGCATGTATAGCCAGCATCGTTGTTCGCATACACGCATGTCCCATGACCACACAATTCTTCATTGCCAGATTCCTCGCAAACGGCCTTACGTATCCGGCAATGCGAGCCATAAAATCCGTTACGACAAGAGCAACTAAAAATTTAATATTTAAGAAATCATTTACTATATTTTATTATTCATTTCATTTTAACTTGACATATTACCTAAAACTTCCTAAAGTATTAATACAGTCTCCGTTATTTTGGCAGCCTAAATCGGTACCCGCAAACAAATAACACTCGTCCACATCCTCTTCGCAGGTTTTCCCCTTGATAAATAGAAAATATGTGTTCAAAATTAAATATTATATTTATATAATGTTATTCATAAAAAATACACATTTTTAATTATATACATATACTGTAACATAAAACCGTATTTTTAGTCCATAGTCATTTATGTGAAGAAACTTGTTGTTACCACAGAGTATTTTTTTTTGTCATCTAACGGTTGTTTCTATCACCTAGAAGTAGTCTAGGGTTAGAAGCTACAAAAGGTCCTGGTTTTCTTTTTTTTTTGCTTTTAGAAATTATCTAAGGTAAATACTTGTATGTATATGAGCGCTTGGGCGGAAAACGAAAATTTTGACGCTCGAACTTTTTTATTTTCAGTTTTTCATTTTTACGTTTTTTTTTGAATTGGCGGATAGGACAGAAAAAAACTAAACGTCGCGATGCGTCGTATGAAATTGGGGTAAAGTTTATTACCTTTGGCATTAAATTATCTTCTATTTAAACTAAAAAAAAACTAAGAAAAGTCAAGTTTGAGCATTTTTTTTAAACAACATAAAGTAAAAATTTTTTAGTCAAAAAACAATTTTAAAAAAATTTTAGAATTGTATACTATTTTTGGAATTTTCGCTTTTATCAATTATTTGTTTCCCTCCCAAAAGAATCTTTACGCTGTATGACCCAAAATTTGCACGGAACAAATACAGCTACAGCAAAAAATTTCAAGACTTTGGAATGAATAGTGCTTTCTTAGGCCCAAATGGTATTTCAATGATTTTCACTGATGTCTGACAGTTAATCGCCGATTTTCAAACACGAATTCCTTTATTTTATTGTAATGTTGTTGTCAGCAGTTGATGTTGATGACCTGGTTCTGGACGTGGTTCATCTTCAACGCGTTCTAGACCCTCTTTAAATAATTTGTAGCAATTAGAAATTAATTTTAAATTAAAAATTCTTCCTACTCACAGTTGTATTTTCAATATTTCTAACGATAGTTTGAAAAAAAATTAAGTTGGATAATGACCCGACCCATTTCCCAAACTCAGAGACGAGACGAATTTGATATGGGGTACCTTTATATCAGCTAGTATCTAAATTGTACGCCCGTGGTCACACTGCCCACTTTTAATTGAAATCACATATGTAGTTCTGTGCCCAAAAAGGTGACATTGCTTTTATTTTGAAAATTCTTTATTTATTCTTCCAAATCAATTGGGCCCCCTTCAAAATAATTCCCTCCCGGGATGGGCTTCAGTTCCGCTGCGGCTCAAATCTCCTCTATCGTACAAAAACGATGTCCCCGGAGCGGTCCTTTGAGTGTGGTGAACAGCCCGAAGTCGCACTTCGCCAGATCAGGTGAATATGGTGGTTGCGCAACGTTATGGGTTGAGTTTTTGCCGAAATGATCACGAATTACGAGGGCAGTATGGGATGGTGCATTACCGTGGTATAAAATCCAAGAATTGTCTTTCCACAATTCCCGCCATTTTAGGTGGATAGCGTTACGCAAACGACGCATAACGTTCAAATAATATTCCTTCTTGACTGTTTGACCGGTTGGAAGGAATTCATAATGCAAAACGCCACGATAATCGAAGAAAACAGTCAACATGACCTTGATTTGTGAGCGACTTTGGCGCGATTTTTTTGGTCTCGGCTCTCTTTTGGCACGATATTCGCTCGACTGATCGCTTGTTTCGGACCTCGGGGTTTTTCCAAAAAATTCAATGTTTTCGGTACAAGTCGAGATTTGAGGCCAAAAACGTCCTTCAAAATGATATTGGCTGAGCCTTTCGATATCCCAACTTCATCAGCAAGGTCTCAAACTGTTAATCGACGGTTTTTCAACACCAAATCTTTGATTTGTTGAACGTGAGCTTCGTCAGTTGAGGTTGATGGTCGCCCTGGACGCTCTTCGTCATCGACACGTTCATGGCCGGCTTGGAACTCATTATACCACTTGTAAACATTTTTTTTAGACAAAGCCTCATCACCAAAGGCTTTCTGCGCCATCCTCAACGTATCCGCAGCAGAAAATTGATTCCGTAAACAAAATTAAATGCAAATTCATTGCTCAACAAATGTTGACATCGCAAAAAACGTAAAACTCACTTTTAGCAGCTCAAACACCAGTGAATATTTTGACATAAAATTTGACATAAATGTGACTGACAGTACTACCAACCTAAAAAAAATAATTCTCCAAATTCTTCGACGCGCGCAGTTTAAATTCAAATGTCCCCTTATTTTTTGGGCATGTATCTCGAAACCCGATCAAATTACATACATAACATTATTCTAATAGTCCTAGATTACAAAAAACCCTTCAACAAAATTTTAAATTCCGTTTGATTCGATTACCTTCCAGAACGGAATAAAGACTTATATGAATAGTACCTTCATAGTGTGCCACCTTACGACAAAAAAGTCTCCAAATCGAGGCAAAATTGTACAAACCCCTAGGTACAGAATATGTGGACCACAGTACCTATAGTTAACTTTTGAACGAAAATAAAAATTAATGTGTGAAATATATGCTTGAAATTAGAGAGTATCTTTTCCTGATACCTTCAGCCTTCAGCTCCTTCAGCGAAGTTGTCTCTTCGATCGACTGAAAACAGGTTCCACGGAGTGGCAATTTCAGTTTGGGGAACAAGAAAAAATCACGCTGAGGAAAATCTGGTAAATACGGTGGTTGATCGATGGTATTCATTCTGTTTTTTGCTTTAAATTCTGTCAAAATCGTAGTCTGTGTGAAGAAAATTCAGCTTTATCGGAACGAGTCGGGCCAAAATCATTCGGACCGACTCGCGAGAGATATCGAGCTGTCTTTCCATCTCCCTAACTCTTGAATGACGATTTTCAAGCACCATATCCTTATATATACATATTTTCATTTCATATTTCATAAGGCAGTCTTACCATCTTAACAAAATCCTTTTTTTTTTTGTTTTGAAATATCATTTACCTGGCGAATTTAATTACAATTTGCGGGTGCGGTTTCGTCACAATGCAGATTGGCGATGGTGTGTAGTATCTGAATTAAATGTTAATTATATTTAGTTTTAGAAAAAAATACATAAAACCGAGTAATTACTACCACTGACTCTCAAATACTACTCATAATGTGTAACAACTTTTTGAGCATCCAGCACATTATTCTAACTTCAAACCAAGGAGTTGGGTCTGTATGTAACTGGAGAGTACATATTGCACATATCATTAAACATATTACTTCCCAGAAGAACAATACAGTATAAAGCCTCAAATGTTACCGAAACGGTATAACATATCACGCTTGGAATAACATTAGCTTCCATGAGTTAAAAAAGAAAAAACGGAAACCTGTGAGTATACGTCGTCAAGCTCCGCGAAAGCCACTACGCAAGCTGATACAAGGCGGCAGAACGAGAAATTGGATTTTAACAAGAGGAAAAAGTTGTTACGCAAAGTTCAGATTACCACCTTTCAAAATAGTTGAAAACTGAAGAGCAATAAAACATCAATTTCAATAATATTTCTCACAGCCGATATTTTCAGTTAAAAGTTCACGCATTCGATAACTGTGGACTTCAAAGTTTATGATTATATTTTGATTATTTATGGGCGTGAGTTGGCACGGTGCTTGATGTACTTTTACCTTGCACTTTCAAATAATCGTATGAACTTTAAAATTGTGATATAGCTATGGCCATTTTCGCAATTCAGCAAAAGAATATCGAAATAATCTTGAGATATAGGATCAGCTAAGGATAGGTGTTGCCTGCTCATTTTATACCTATTCCATCATCTTGGTTGTGAAATTTGAGGCTCCTAACGTATTTATCTAGCGAGTTGTCACATTTTTGTAGTATTTCAACGTAACCGTTATATGGATAAGCAGATTATGAAAATAAGCTCTAAGGACTTGTATACAGCAGGTTTGGTCAAATTAGCTTTAGTGCTTTATTATTTACTTTAAAACAACTAAGAATTTACACTTGTGAAAAGTTGTAAGAGCTCATTCATACTTCGATGCCCTTTATCAAATTAATGCCTCAAGTTATTGCTTGGGCTTGCGTAGTCCATATATGGACTACATACATATATGGAATTAAATACATATGAACTGGGTGACTGTCTGTCTGTCCAAGCGATAACTTGAGACTGTAATTTCATAGAGGGCACAAGTATACGATCCACATCGTTTAGTTACTGTATGACGCCCACTTTTCGGTGCATATTCGTGCGCGTATGAACATTTGTCTAAAGATAGCTGACAAGTCTGCCAACCGATACAACCTGACACAAGTATGTACATATGTACCTCAAATTTTCGTATGTGCTGATGTCTGTGTTGTTGTCTTTTCAGAACATGGTCAAAATCATTAGAAGCCGTACTCTCTCTATGGAATTTTCAAATGGCACAAAAATGCCTTCCGCCACAATGTGTCCACAAACAGTCAATCTTATGAAAGTTTAAATTTAACAGGCAATTTTTTACGACAGTAAATTCTTCCGTAATCCAAGTAAAGTTATTTTTCCTACGTTTTCAAGCGGTATGAGACTGTATTTTTCTGACTGAAACCAGAAAATGGTCATGTCATAAAATTAGCTTGGTATAAGTAAGCATTCGGTTGTCGTCGTGTTTCTATTATTAATCCAAATTCACAGGAAGTATTTATCTATGAATTTATAATTTCGAAGTTCAAGCATCAATTAGTGTTTTACTGTGTTATCTTTAACACTTAACGTATTTAAACCTCCTACTTACAGACCACCCATTTGGACATTCACAATGAAAGTTGTTGTAACCATCGTAACAGGTACCACCATTCTTGCATTTCGTACCATTGTCACTCTTATCTTCGCACTCATTTTTCAGAATAATGTTTTCGATTCGCGTGATTCGAGCTTGAGCGCGCTGTAAACGCCCCGAACTACGGCGTATATTAATTGACAGACCTCGGCCCCGTGTCCGATTTTGCAAGACGGCATAACGTACGCCTAGCGATTGCAAATCTGATTTGAATGTGGCTAATAATGCACGGAGACGTTCGGCAGTTAACACATCTTCGTTTTGAATCGGCCCGAGTTGTGTCCTTTTCTTTTTCACTTTATTTAGAATATTCACTGAGTTAAGAAAAATGCCTCCTTCACCTTTAACGCGAAGTGTGATGTTTCGATAAGGCGCAGCACGAAATATCAATTTTCCGTCATCGGCATGAATTTGAGGTTGTTCACTGAATTCATCACTAACGGTACTAAATATTTTCACAATTATTAACAACGATATAAAACACTTTCCAATGCACATCTTTGCTGGATTCTCACGCCGATCGCTTAAAGTACTGAACGGAATTTATGATTGAGGCCTGCATTTATACCAGGCAATGAAAATACAAAAGGGGGCGTTATTATAAAATTATTTCATTTGTCGCTTTTATTTGCATATACTACAAGTGTGCTGGTAATTTCTGTATATTTGTAGCCACCCGATTTTAAAATTGATATAATTTATATATCAAATATTAATATAAATAGACATGCATGGATAGGGAATATAAGTAATAGTAAGTGAAAACGAATTGTGCACTATAATATATAACCCAATTGAGTTCTCAAATATCTATTTTTATTGCCACGCTCACAAAACGCCATTATGCAAAAGTCTTTTAAGTGCTAAACCTAAGCTCAAGTTCAAGTGAGAGGCACCTGAGGGCTGAAATTTTTTTAAAAAATAGGTGTAGTCGCGCCACTACTACTAAAAGTTCGTAAACTTGATAGAAAATCTAACAAGTGAGAAGCGATGAGTTCGAATTCAACCGAACATTGTATACTCTTGCGACTTGCAAGAATCAAATCCAAAGAAATACATTTAGGTGTTAAACGTCAAACAGAGGATTGGAACCTAAGCAATTTTGTATATACCAACATAAATAACTATACTATATATAACTCATACACTGACCGACATATTTATAATACCTTATTCTAAATAGTATATGGAGTTGGAGTAGTATCGACCTGATTGTATGTATTAACTATTATCAAGCGACATACTCAAAAATGTACCCTGAGGTTCACTAAGGTACCTCACATACAATCACCAATCATATGTATCAAAGTAAGTTGATGGATGGTCGACAATCTTGGTAATAGTTATATTAGGCCTATGTCAAGTCTTCATCCAATTGATACAAAGGATTACTATTGTCGGGAAAGGATTCTCTCTAAATTTCAATTGTTATCTCTGGATACTATAAATACTGGTATTCACATATTTGGTACGTAGATGCTTGAACAGTTTCGATTGGATTTGGGCAATTTTTAGACATATAGTGGCATACCTTCAAGCAATTGTTAGTGCAAAATATTATCCCGTTGCATTAATTGCTGGAAAGTGAAAGAATCAAATGAAATTGAAAATTTTGTTATATAAAAAGTCGGAAAGGACCAAAACTGGTCTATGCGTGGCCTGAGATATGTGATTTCACTTTATAGTGGGCAGTGCCACCGCCATCATCAAACGCTCCCATATAGCCCACTTATATAATCTCTCTGGCGTATTTAGTTATTAATTTATTGCCCTTTGGTAGTTTTGAAGGGTTCCGTTATAAGGAGAGTGAACAGGTTTTCCACCAATTTCATCCATTTTCACATTGTCGGTAGGAGTTGTTATAGTACCTGCGTTGGGCGAATTTCGATATTGTAGTTTTAGTGGTTTAAGACATATGTACATGAAACTTATTAGAGGGTGGGGCAACCCCACTTTTCAGATTTTTTACGAACAAGTGCCTCTTGCTACTGCTATTCACTTATGTGTTAATTTAGTTCTTAGTTGTGGCATTTTATATGTTTTCGGTTAATGGTGTTTTGTGCGCGTGGTAGTGGTAGTGGTCTGATGGGCTACGCTCATCTACGAACTCCTAACATTTTTGTGTACTAAGGAACTCGCGAAAAAGTTTCATGGACGGAAAGACAGTTCCAAATTTTTCAACTTTGTTCGTCATCCTGATCATTTATAAATATATATATATAACCCTATATCAATTTCAACTCGTTGTGGGATCGTATAGCTTTTCCTAATAAAAAGGCAAACTTTCTTCTTCTTCTTGATTGGGGTAGACACCGCTTACGCGATTATAGCCGAGTTAACAACAGCGCGTCAGTCGTTTCTTCTTTTCGTTACGTGGCGTGGACCTTCTCCACTTGGTCCTTCCAACGGAGTGGAGGTCTTCCTCTTCGTCTGAATCCCCCGGCGGGTACTGCGTCGAATACTTTCAGAGCTGGAGTGTTTTCGTCCATCCGGACAACATGACCCAGCCAGCGTAGCCGCTGTCTTTTAATTCGCTGAACTATGTCAATGTCGTCGTATATCTCGTACAGCTCATCG
>NW_017537080.1:87749-138428 GCF_001853355.1 Bactrocera latifrons | reverse complement strand
GATAGACGAAATTATCTACAACTTCAAAGCTATGACTGTCAACAGTGACGTGAGTGCCAAGTCGCGAGTGCGACGACTGTATGTTTGATGACAGGAGATATTTCGTCTTGCCCTCGTTCACTGCCAGACCCATTTCTGTTGCTTCCTTGTCCAGTCTGGAGACTAACGGCGCGGGTGTTGAGGCCAATGATATCAATATCATCGGCATACGCCAGCAGCTGTACACTCTTATAGAAAATGGTACCTTCTCTATTTAGTTCTGCAGCTCGAACTATTTTCTTCAGAAGCAGGTTGCAAAAGTCGCACGATAAGGAATCGCCTTGTCTGAAACCTCGTTTGGCAAACTTTAGTGAAGAGAAAAGTCAAGACAACGGCGAAAAATATGGTGTCTTTTGCTGTTCCTTTCGATCTGCTTTTATGGCGTTGCTATTGAAAAACCTGTTAACTAATAGAAAGATTTTCGGATTTCCATCTATGTGAATTATTCATTGAGCACAAATAAATAAAATCGGGCCCTCATTTATCTAATAAACGAAGGTGTGTTATCAGAATTTAGTGAAAGTGTAATATAGGATATGTTATCGCTTAATTTCGAAAATTAAATTAATTCTCCGACCCATTTCTCCGACTTTGATTCTTGCACATTGCTGGAATAAAAAAAAAATCGACTACACCCGTATTAGCCCTTCTTTACTTGTTATTACCACGTATTGATATTTGTCGCAATGGAATATGTGTTAAGTATATGCAATACTTAGCTATAATTTATGTACAGATACGAACCTGTATTTAAGATATTTTACAAATACACGATTCTTACTAGTCGGTGTGGTTTTTTTTATACATGACTCCGAGGTTAAATCCATTGGACTTAAGTTTTCATTGCTTTACGACACTATTGCCATCGAAATCAAAAAATGATTTATGGATATTTCGTTCGATAACATCCTGGTTTTCTTTACACCTGTGCGCAGATAAATACGAGTGCATATGCATGTACGTAAATACTTACATACGTATATGATATTACTTTCTTAGCTTGCCGTTGCTACTCTCCTACACTAACACTTTCACTTACAAAGAATAAGCAACAATATGCTTCATTTGTTAACAGTGGGTTTGTAACTGTTTCTTTAATATCACCAATTCGTATTATTTCTCTATAACAGATGGGACTATTTGTCTAACGTTACGTTGGTGCGTCTGTTTTGCCAAAACTGTTTCAATACAGATAAAAGCTTCATTTGGATTTATCATATTTTTGGCAAATCGCGTCAATTTAAGCGAAGAATGGGGGACAAAAACTGATAGAAGCTCGCGATATAATTATTTTGGTTTCAGCAAATACTGAGATAAAAAATTACTTCACCACTTTTAATATATCCAAATTTAACCTTTCTTTAATATTTACGTATATACTCAATACAAAGAAGTAAAGAAAATAGTTCTGGTAGTGTACGAGGGCTAGACGATCTTCGGCCATCGAACAAACAGTTGTCGACTTGACACCCACGTCTCTGTTGACAGTCATAACTTCGAAGTCGCAAATAATTTCAGCATTAACACCAACAACAACGTCAAATTACAACGCAGAATTATTCTTGCGCACAGGTGCTATTTCGGACTGAGTAGACAATTGAGAAGTAAAGTCGTCTCTCGACGAACAAAGACCAAATTCTACAAGTCACGCATCATTCCCGTTCTGCTGAAAGGTGCAGAAACATGGACGATGATAATAGTTGATGAGTCGATTATAAAGTGCTAAATTCCGCTCCCTCCGACAATGTAAAAATTGGTGAAATTGGATACGTCTTCAGAGCCATTAAATTTTCCAGAGCTTGAATAATTCGGTAAAAAATGAGAAAAATCGGGTCAATCATTCCCGTTGCCCCCAAATACCACATGTAAAGGTTTTCGAGCTTGCGGTGAACTTATTCCATGTATGTATGTAAATATATCTCATATGAGCAGTAATGAAATTCAAAGAACGTGTCTTCTTAACGCCAGTGTCTCCTTGTGGGTGAATTGTTCTCCTACTTTCCATGCACCTAATACATTTTAAAGTTCCGGTTGACTATATACATAAGTATGTTGCATGTACATACATATATAATATTAGTAAATATGTATGAATTTCTTACTGGAACTCACAAAGCGCCTCATCTGTAGTATAGTACTGACAGAAACGCAGATAAGATTGTACATAAGAAACACATCATGTTTGAAGATAATTTAATTATGTTGCTAAGAAACAGAAAGCTTAATTAAGTTATTTTTTCTCGGCATGTATGAAGTCTCTCAATAAATGTTGTTAAATATAATTTCGCGTAAATGAAATGCAGGAAGAGGGACATTGTGGGAATACTGCGTGAGTAACGTTTGGTACACACAGAAAAAGTTGAGGCAAAAGATTGAAATAAAACCCCAAATGCGTAACAAATATTTAGGAAATGTTGCACCAATTTTTCTAAAAAAAACCCAAATTTTTAAATATCTGCGTCTTGTTTATCTTATTTAAAATACCTATTAATTAAATATTGCGCAAGAGTAAGTCTTGTAGAATACCCATTCAGCAAATTTTACTCACAATCAAATGCCATAATTAAAAAATATGTTTTATTTATACTGTTGCACAGTTCTACTCCATATAAAGCATAATTAGTTTATCCAGAATTCAGATTTTCAGTTTCATGTATGAACAAGAAAAACGTTAACTTCGGCTGCACCGAAGCTAATACACCCTGCACAGCTGTATTTCTTTTAGGAACTTTGTATGTAAGTAAATCTATGGAAGCTATGTATATGCTGTAGTAATCCGACGTGAACAATCTATACCATATTTCGTGAATATATCTTGTCAAATGCAAAAGTTTTCCATACCAGCACTAGATTCCGATGGTTCAATTTATGTAGCAGTTGTATGCAATAGTAAGCCGATGTGACCAATTTCTTCGTATAAGTATTACACTATTATTTTAGAAAATAACCTGTACCAACTTTTGTGAAGATACATTGTCAAATGTGAAAGTTTTTCACACAAGAACTTGATTCCGATAGTTTCGTTTGTATGGCAGCTATGTGTTATAGTGGTTCGGTATGGGCAGTTCCGACAAATGAGCAGCTTCTTGAAGAGAAAATGGCGATTGCAAAATTTGAAAACGATATCTTAAAAACTGAGGGACTACTTCGTATATATACAGACAGACGGACAGACAGACAAACGGACATGGCTAAATCGGCTCAGCTCAACATAATGATCATTTAAATATATACTTTATAGGGTCTCCGACGCTTCCTTCTGGGTGTTACAAACCTTGTGGCAAATTTAATATACCCTGTTCAGGGTATAACATTTAAGAAACGATGAAAAAATATTACCTTTCACATTTTACAATTAAAAATATCAATTTTACAATCACAAGTTCAAGGGAACGACATAAAGTGTCTTGGAAAGTTATTGTCCGATTCGACAATTTTTAAATCTCTAAAGAATACCTTAAAGCACTATTTATGTACAGTTTTATTTCAACAAAGTCGATTAATATGATAAAATGAAAGAATCAGATGAAGTTCAAAATTGTCAGACATTGGAAGTAGGCGTGATTGGAGACCGATTACACCCGTACCGGTGTTAGAGTGTCAAAAGAGCCAATTCCACCGTTTAAAATTTACAGATGACACTCCCTTTTGCGGCTGTCCGTACCCAATTACAATTTTGTATTTTTATTTGGAGCTAAGTTAAGGCATTTTAAAACTTTACTATTAAAGGCTGGTCCATCTGCAATACCAATGATCTCATGGTCTCAAGAAACATGCGCACCATAGTTAAAACATATCGGAATTTTTATTCAAATTACAGTTTGTACAGATAGCCGTATGAACGGGCGGACAGTCAACCGGAATTCAACTCGTCTCGTCATCTTGTTCCATATCTTTGGTATATCAGTTAGTTCTAGATATCACAAGCGGCCGTATAAAACGACAAGGACAAGAGCTTTCATTGCATGGAATATTGGAACAATTAAACAATATCTCTCATGGAAAACTACGCGAGTACCTGTAGTTATAAACATATTTTCGCCAAAATGTTACAATGAATACAACTTCAGCTTGTATTAAAGTTTTATATTACAAAATTTCATATTTATGAAACTGTTTAACAATAATATCAATAGAAGAAAACCCTCTCTGATAACTGCAAAATATAGCAGACTTGCAATGATTAAATTCTTGTGGGAAATGTTGGTCGATTTATTGCCTGAACGCGATTTTTGCAGTGCCATGCCCGCCGCTGATGATATGTGTTTTGTTGCAGCAGATTCAGTGAAGCAGAAAGCGTTCTTCTTTTTCTGTCTTTTCTTGGTCTGATGTTCTTCCATATTCCATGTTCGCTATGTAGCGGTTTTATTCAAAGTTGCATGTGTATAAATGCAGAAATTAGAGCATAGTCATGGCGCTGCCATTTTTAGCTAAAACGCTACGCCTACTTCGTACATAACACAAAATATATTCAAATTCTAGTTAGTATCTGAATGATATTCTGTATGTATCTTCTCCCAACACAAATATGCCTTGGTGCCAACAACTGATAAAAAATCATTCAGTACTTCGTTTGGTGATTATACTCGTATACGCATTTATATTTTATAGATCCTAATATCGTATAACGCATTGCCTGAAATCTTTGTCACTTAGAAGCCATATATCCAATATAGTTTCGAACTTCAGTAGCGGAAACTGCCTTTTTTGGAATTAAATTTTAAATGAATGAAATAACTCGGACATGAGGGAAAATGTAGTAGTAGTTAATAAGATTCCGAATATGACTGTAATACATTCTATAGTTTTTCCAACATCTAAAGGGTTTAGATCCATGCTGCTAGCAAGATTATAAAATGCTTGGATAAACCCGAACTTATCTGGTCCTTTCTTAGGCAATTTAATTATTGAAATTTCAAATAACTAGACTTTCGTTTCATCTCTCTGATCTATTTATTTTAACGACTTTTTTCGAATTTGTGGAATAAATACGTAGGGGCAAGACAGAATTCGTGAACGCCTCAGAACTGATGCAAAGATGACATTTAAATAATTTTTTGTTAGTATTTTAGTATTATAAGGCGGCTTTTTAAGCTGCTGGATCACTGAAATATACACAAGAAGAATTTTTTGCTAGGCTCTAATACATCAGTTAGCAACTACATATTTCACATTGACGTAATCAAGCAGGTTATAACTTCCATTCGCAATTGGAAGCAGCGCAGGGTCGCCAGGAACAAGTGACTTTATTTCTAATGGGCTCTAGGCATAGATAACGTTTAGATAGTGGACGAAAGTGCCAAGAGAGTCATCGATTGGGGCCCCACGGTATGAGACTTTTTTTTATCATCTCATGTCATTCCCCCTGAACATACTTCAAGGTACAGAAGAATACATTTAAGTCTCCTCTGTTGTACAGACTGACTGACGCCTAACCTTTTGTAAAAGTCTCAACTCTGACTAGAGATATCGTTTGTGTGTCCGTAGAACTTATTAAAATATTGTCTTCAGAAACGTTAAAGCGTTGTAGTTATGAAGTAGTTAATAGAGCGATTGAGGGAGCCCGCTACTATCAAAATAATTTTAATTGAAACTCAGAAGAAATTACGAAGTAAAAATCTATTGGAAGAGAAACCTTTTCAGTAGAACCCCCCCAGAAAGAAATTCTGGACCCGCCATTGATGTTAATATATCAATTATTGCGGATTAAAAGTATCTCAGCTTGTTTTTTCTAGAATAGTTAATGGTTTAGCCAATTTTACACCACCTGGTTTTAGTTACCAGTTATGCCTTTTCCGCAAAACTCCTAAATGCTGGCTTATTCTGCCTAAGCAGTGCAATACTAACTTACACTTTTACATAAACGTTTATTTCGTCGTTTTCGAAATCTTGAATTAATATTCTAATCCGAAAGCACTTTTACGCATTATTGATCTCATGCCGAAGAAGTTAGAACTTAATATATTTTATTCATAAAAATATTATATTTTCTAATCAATTTAAGTTGCGGAGCATTTGTGATATACTTAAGCCTAAGTATGGCGTGCGCTTGCATATTTATTTCTCAATTTTAGATTTATCTCTTCGCTCTTATGCGTGAAGTAATACTAACTACTTTATTGGATGAATAAAAAATAACGAAAAATCCGGCGGTGAGTGCTCCCATTCAATGTAGTGCAAAATTTTATGCGAAGATCTAAGATTAAATATATTGATTTGGATTCCGCAAAAACCATCCACTTCAAAGCGGCATAACATCGGCAGCAAATGAAGCGAAAGAAATTGTTGTACGTATCAGCTCTTTAGGCTGCGAGGGTTGGTGGTGTGTGAAGGCATAGCGTGATACTAAGTGACGAATGTAGTGGGATAAGAGGCATATGCATGCACTTCACTGAATCAAATATGTTAGTCTTAAACTTTTTGCAAACATTCCTTAATAACTCTATACAAATTAATATATCCACGTATGTTTATATGTAAATTAAAATATGTGTATATTAACACAAACACAAAAGAAATAAACAATTTTCATATCGTCATGAAGTTAATATTTAATTTGAACTGTTTTGTTTTTACGCCTGAGGCAGATCTCGAGATGCAGCATTTGGCTCTGCCTCCCTTATTTTAGATGGAAAGAAAAACACATGTATAAGCAATTTGTATAAGGATAAAAAGAGAGATAACATCTTAAATTTATGAAAAAATATTTTCATGGAAATTTTTTCCATTTAAAGATATGTACATCTATAACATATTTATCTGAAAATTGAATCGAAGTATGACAAGGGATATTTATGAGGGCATTTAAAGCGATCTGCAAAATGGTGTCATCACGTGACCGGAAAATTAAGAACGCCAGCAAATGTGATACGCTTCTACGCATATTATCAAAAAAATTTAGCTCGCACGAGTTCTGATAGCCAAGGCGTAGGGGGAAAAAGGCAATATGTCAACTAATTGCTGCGCCAATGATGGGCAGTTTCGCATCCTTGGTGAAGGGTTGTGGCATGATAACTTTCTCAGTTGCGAGGTAGCAGCAGATATTCTTTTTGAAAACGGCAGTTCATTGAAATGTTAGTTAATATTATTTCCGCAAAAACATATGAGAAAGTTATGCTGCTTTAGCTAAGTGCAAGTATTCTTGTGTGTTTGAATTTATGTAATTGTATACATTAAACATTTTATGTATGTGGGTTAGGTTAGGTTAAGCTAAACTGGTAGGCCAATAAGCCACGCATAGACCTATTTTGCTCTTTTGCGATAACAGATGGAGTTCAGATCATAGATTAAAGAGAAGTAGTAATCTTTTAGGATGCCTGACGCGATACTTCTTCATGTATCATAACGTGGGGACCCCAGATGCTTACATCGTAGTCTTGCCAATACGGGAAAAGTGCACAAGAGTTGCTCCATTATTTCCCTGGTGCCCTGTTCTAAACATTTCGCCACCAGACAGTGGCCAGTTAGTATTCCGGCCATGTTCCTAGAGTATATTATTTTAAGTCTAATTTGTTGCGTGCACCACCTTGTCTGCAGTCCTTTCTAATTATTTTTTCGGTATAAAGCAATGTAAAGCAAATATGCAAATTTGGTTCCTTAGCGCGATTATAGATAAGAAAAGTGATAAAGTCACGAATACCTCCCTTATTTATATTACTTAAAAAGGGTGTTAAATCCGTGCATCTTTTCATCTGTCCACTTTCATGTAAATATGTGTACCAGTAGTTGTATAGTAAAGTTAATGTATAACTAGAAAGAGGGCAAACAAATATTTACTTTTAACGTGCGCCGGTTTTGACGCTCATTCCGCTTTAATCCAGAGTTTTTCATTATAATTGCATGTAACACGAATATGTTGCTTACGCACATACATAATTTTTTGTATAATTCAATGTTTCGAGAATGTAAGCAACATAAAGGGGGTTTCTTTAGACCTACGGTTTTGAATGAGGGAACCTCCGATTGGTCTTTTTGATCTGTGACTACATTTATACTAAATTTTTTGTGCCATTTCATAATGAGCAGGCTTACTCCGAAGCAATGTTTGCAAAATAATAGTTCGGTTCCGGAGTTGAACATTCGGTCGACAAAAGCGCCCAGTAGAGTCGGTAAATCGAGCACTAAGTGATAATGCGCATCCTCAGAGACGCTGTTCAGAGGGCACTGTTGCAGACTGTTGCAGCTAGGGAGTAGAGTCTCGAAGAAGGCCCGAATGAGTCTACCCGCTATCGTGCGCAACAATGGGGGGTGTGCCCCTTCACTTTACGGAAATTCTTGCGGAAGGATCTTAGTTTCTGGTTTACAAAATCTACTTCGTGCAATAATTAAAGCCGAACGACCATCAAGCGCATCACTCGTTCGGTGAATGGACCTAAAAGGAGGCGGTCACCGAACTCAATTTTTACAAAAAAAGGGTTGAAGATCACTTTTGGGGTGTTAAGAAACGACATTGACGCTTTTGGAGTGATGATCTTCCACAAGTAGTGGAAAGTCACTGCTTTTTCAAAAAATTTTACCGGCCATAATGTTACTGCCAATGGGGAACGCAATAAAGCCACGAATAATAACTTTTTTGTATCTGAATTGAGAGATGTTGATATGACGAGCTTTGATTCCAACGGGACGGCACTGCATGCCATACAGCCAACGAAACAATCAATTTATAGAAGTACTTGGTGAGCGCCTCAAATATCTTGCGATTGACACCTTGGAAGAGAATATTCGCCGGGTTATTGGTAGAAATAGTGTTCGAAAATTTGGCCACTCGGCTTAAATTTATTCGTGTCAGTCGCGGGGGTCGCATTTCCAAAATCGTTAACCTTAGTGGTACACCCTTATCTTTATAATAAAGCTATATAGTTTGACCATAACATTAAATTATATGTGCTTTATGTCTTGTTGAAAACCACTTGTCTAAATACAACACCCTCTATTTGCACACCAGTAATTAATTGCGTGAATGGGGTGACATCAGAACATCCTTAAATTTAAAGCGTAACTGCCAATTAAGAAAACATTTCTAACAACCGGAAATTACATGGCTAAATTGGTAAGGTACGGGCACATAGGCATACAGGGCACATATATGCAAACATAACGGTGTTAAAACTAATTGGCATATTTTAATTGATTCACGGCTTTAATATAATATTTTCAACCGTTTACTAGGCATTGAAACGAAATAACTGAAAACAACATGAAACATACATATATGTACATATATGGTAGTGTATATGTATCATTAATACAATAAATTCCATAAATATAGTTTAAAGCAACGAGCACTGGCTAGCCGAAATCGGAAAGCTCGTGGAGTAGTGCTAATATTAATGCCTCTCAGTCAACATAATTTATTTATTTACGTTTTGATATCCGGCGGCTGCACTAATTGAAACAATGGAAAGTGGGAACAACTTTGAAACTCATTGAGCGCAGTGGGAACACAGAAATATACAATGTATATTTAGCCTTTCGATTTTTCACCAACGCATTTGGAGCAAACTAATAAAGAGATATTCAAAACACGATTTACCTATTGACGGAGTCCATTAGCATATACACAAATTTTGTAAGCTAAATGCACAAAAACGCTTTCAAAAACGGCTCAATAAGCAAAAATAATCATCAAAGGGTGCACAGTCTGGAAAAAGATTATCAGTATGTTGTCGCCATATGCCGCACAGTTGGGTGCTTTAAACCTACGGATATGTGTAGCTGTGCTGCGACGCGTTGTAGAGGAGGCGGGGGGTAACAAGTTGAGCGACTAAATGGCAAAGCGACCCAATGGTTGGTTGAGTTGCGGCGCTGTTGGCTTCTTCTTTGAAATGTTGCCAAAAAGTGTTGCATGTTAACGTTCAATCAGCTTATGCTGATGTGAGCACCGGCATGTGCAAAACAATGACTATCGACGCGCTTCAGTTCGCACGAAGCACAAAAATCGGGGTAAACGGCCGTCGAATGTCTGTTGGTGCTTGCCTGCCGATGCACAACAGATTTCCCTTTTGCGAGGTTCATTAGAGAAAATGAAATGAAAATAACAACAAAGCGGAATAGGAGGTGCAGCTAACAAGATGTTGATGAATGCTCCTCTTGTGGGTTTCATACGTCGCCTGTCCGGGGATTAGCGACACTAACACTAACTTTTCACTCAAAAGACATTAGGTGATCAATTTTATTAAAAATAAGTCCATGTATTACGAGGTATAAAATCAGATTTGATTCTCTCTGAATACTGTAGACTCGACCGTAGTAACTTAGGCGGTAACTTATTATCCAAAAGGTAGATGTTGAGTGGGCGATTATGAATTTGTTCGGTATTGTGGACACTTGTAGATATCTAATTATATAACAAGCTGCCCGTAACAGCGTTAAATTCGCAGTCGACGGCACTTAGGTCATTCTTAGAAATTTGTGCTCCCGGTAATCCCGGGTGGTAACCAAACTAAGCTTTATCCAGCAACTCAGTGGATATGGTAAAAAATGCGATTTTTTCCACCTCAGCTGCCCAATGTCTCTTAATTTGAAGCATTGGAAGCCGTTGAAAACATTCATCTCTCCATCTTGGCCAGCTGAAGGCTGCGCATTCGCAAAGATAAAATTCCTGCATCTCATCATCCTCCGCTCATGCTTTGCATTCCGCCGAATCAACATTTCCGATTTTGTGCTCTGTGATGTACCTTACAATATTAATAGGTACCTTTTTGTACAGCGCAAATGTCAACTTTTTGGTCTGATTAGATCGGATCCTTATAGCATATACCACTGTTATCAAACTAAAAGGTGAATTTTTTCCATTTCATCTACTTCAAAGTAATCTCCTCCCGCTGTATTCCAGTTGTAAAAATCCTCCTCATTCTCTTTCTCAAAGCCTTCTGCAATTCAGCTTTTAATCCTCTGTTGAGTCAAAACGTTGTCCTCTGAGTTGTCATATGAATTTAATGAATAGCCAGAAAACGTTGAAAATTTGATGAAATTATCACGAATAATCCAGGTATTATGAGATGGTGCAATATCGCACTGCTTTGTTAAATAAATTCAGACATAGTAAGAATCGAAGAATTCACTTTTAGAGCCTTACAAAACGACGTGTATCTCAAATACTACTGAATATTTTGACGTGAAATTTAGCACAGGTGTCACTAAAAGTACTACCAACTTTTCCAAAACAAAAAAATACCGATTCGAAAAACACGCGAAGTATAAATTAAAAATTCACCTTTCAACTTGATCATAGGTTGTCATACAAACTGACCGTTGAACTCAACTTCTTAAAGAGATCTCTTGTATTTGTATTTGTGAACTATTTATAGCATCGGTGCTACCAAATTTAATGCTTATGCTTGTTTCTACATCATTATGTGCCATAATATGCATTAAATAAGATGATTTCGACGTTAGGTATGCCATAAATTATACCCTGAATAGGGTATATTAAGTGTTTCACGAAGTTTGTAACACCAAGAAGGAAGTGTCGGAGACGCTTGAACATTGAACTGAGTGATATATACGAGCTAGTCCCTCAGTTTTTAAGATATCATTTTGAAAAATTGTAAACTTCATTTTCTCTTCAAGAAGTTGCTCATTTGTCGGAACTGCCGATATCGGGCCACTATAACATATAGCTGTCATACAAACTGAACGCACTGAATCAAGCTCTTGTAAGGAAAGCTTTCACATTTGACAATGTATATTTACAAAAGTTGGTTATTGTCTAAAATAATAATGCAATCTCCAAAGAAATTATTCAGATCGGTTAATTATAGCCCTACAAACTGATTGGTTGGATTCAAGGGTATGGAAAACTTTCACATTGGACATGGTATCTTCACGAAATTTGGTATAGACTATTTTCTAAGGCAACAATGTAATCTCCGAAAAAATTGTTCAGATCGGTTAACTATAGCATATAGTTGTCATACAAACCGAACGATCGGAGTCTAGGGCTTTTATGGAAAACTTTCGCATTTGACGTGGTATCTTCACGAAATTTGACACGGATTACTGCTTAAGATAATATCACAATCTCCGAAACAATTGTTCAGATCGGATTACTATAGCATATAGCTCCTATAAAAGAAATGCACCTGTGAAGGGTATATTAGCTTCGGTGCAGCCGAAGTTAACGTTGTTTCTTGTTTTACTGATGTGTTGTTCAGCACTTAATGTTGATGGCCGTCCGGCCGTTCTGAATACTCTTGGAATAATTTGTACTAATCAAAAACATTTGACCGCAACAAATAATTATCACTGAAGACTTTTTCTAATATTCTTAAAGTTTCGGCACCAGAAAACTTATTCCGCAAACAAAATTTTATGGAACTTCCTACTAAACACTAATGATTATTTTGATCTGACATTTGACACAGATGTCAGTGACATTCATACCCACCTAAAAAAATGTTTCGCAAAAGTGTTAATATTTTTAGGCGACAATATGTTTTCTTAACTTGAGTTTTTCATACACCTTATACTCTGGTGGTTGTGTATATTTCTATTTGTGGGACGGACAGTTTATAAAGTATGTATATAGTAGGGTATACCAGTCCATGCAATCATTTGAATTCTCATATTATTTGCAGGCATCTGTTAAGGGTCTGACTGTATACTGTAGCGAAGAATGTAATTAATAAATTTGAAATATCCCAGCTGAGATCTTAACCCATACACGTTATTTATTAAAGTATGATTTGTGTACGTGTATACGCTTTTAGATATTGAGCAACAAAAATTGCCAAGTTTGCTCTTCAGGTTTGATAACTAATAAGCCTGTGGAGAAATTGCATACTAGTTCGAAATTCGAGCAGCTGCTGGGCTTATATGAAATTTTTGAGCAAGAAAATTTCCATAACAAAGGAGCTTATATCATCCCTGCTTCCTCCTGGAACTTCATAGGTTTTCAATGTTTGCAGTAGATAATTAGCTATCTCTAGGTAAGTGAAGCACAAAATCGTAAAGTAAAATGTACCAAATATAAATCCTTTTCAGTTTAGTAAAGTTATCGGTTTAGTTAAAAAAATATAGACAAGTAAATAAAATGTTTGTCAGCTTTTGATTCAACAGATATTAAGAACGTAATTGTGGGGAACGTAGATCGAGAAACTTGTACAAATTTGTATGCTTTCCTGCAGGGAAGTTGCTACGTCAGAGTACACCAATGAGTCAGTATTCGTGTTGAAAACCAGTGAGTCAATGCAAAATTTATGTTCACAGATTATTATTCTGGTTTATCGGTTTTGTTCTCTTATAAGAATAAAAATATACCGTCTCCAAATGGTGAATAAGTTACATGTGGAGGTTATTATCCCAAAAATAATTTCGAAATTTTAATATGCAAAGCCTCTTTAATAACTTCATAGCATTTGATATTTTCACTTGAAGTGTCCAAAATGAATCGCAGAAGATAATCAAAATGATATTAAGTTTTTGTAGATAATATACTATTTGTAAATATGTATTATAAACAATATTAAATGTAATATTTTCAACGCTATAGACTTATGCCTTTCTCTCTGTACCCCAATCTATCATGAACTTTTTTCGCAGTTTACCAGTTAGAAATGTCAGAGCGATTTCCTCTCCCGATATAGTGTTGAGAAAGTGATACTTTCCGCTAATCTGAACCGCGGCGGCACTGTCTAAAAAGTACAATGCTACTGTAGTACGCATATGATATTCACATCAAAGGTCTTAACAACAGAGGTATGAGCGCATTCTTTTCTAGCCTTTGAGTCAAAGTACCAGTAAGCCGCAACAGATGTCGTATCTTGGGAACTACTTCACTATTTGCAGCAATCAATTTGGAAAAGTTCAGAACTTCGTTAAAACCAGCATATGTATACAACTGGGCTCCTTTTGCGTCGATGCAGCCCTACCAGCCCGGAAGGCGTTCTCCGTAATAACATTGAGAGTCAAAGTGCATGCTGCTTGGCGTTGGGATGCCGGCCTCGGTTAGGTAGCTTTTCACAAGAAAGATGGTGTGAGCCGGGGCGTTGTCGTGGGGCAACTTTAAATCAGCTGCGATGTCTTGTGTCACCCGATTGACCTTTCATTTGCGAGATGAGAAAACACTTAGAGAATTGTGAGAACTGTGTTCCGCGGTCTTTGGAGCCGTCCGTGGTCTTTGAAACCATCCAAGTGAGCAATAAATATTAAAGAAGATAGAACCACAAACTATATGGGCTCTATGATGACATGGATATAGTCAGGTGCCTCTAGATCCTTGGGTGGACAATCGAATTGTGGTAATTGGCGAAGTTTTGTGTTCTGACCGACCGATTAAAGTGCAAAAAAAATAAAGAATCGGAAAAGTCAGATTATCGCAGTTTCACTGCGTCACTAGCATGATCAAGATACTCCATCGCAGTAATATAGTTGTATAATTATGTTTTAACCATATTTTTAAGGATACGCCACTTTGAATAGTACTTACATATATATTTGTTTCATTTTCGCGAATACAACGAGGTAAAATTCGTAATTTTTCAGAATGTTTATTGAAATAATAATTTAGTTAATTTATACATGTAAGTCACCTTGGACAATTTAAAGGCAAAGCAATCATTGATATTAACAGCAGATGTAAACTGTATTGTAAGTCTACTAATTTTAGTCTGACTCCAGTTTTGTCCCCTGTATTACCCACATGCACGACCATACATAGTACCCTGCGGTTTTGCGATCGAGAAAGTAAGGACAATTACAGCTCAATGCGAAGAATTCAAACATTTCTCTAGCCATTTAGACAGACATGTTCATCCGTGTGCGGCCCACCACCGCAGCTGGTCCTGTCATCTCCGCTGTTGCTCTGAGTATTTCAGATTTCCGTAAAACATTTGATGTCTCTCATTCAAACGAACGTAGTTGTTGTTTTATATGAAATGTCAAATATTAGTTGCTGCATTTGCTGGTGCTCGAACGGATTGTACGTTAAGTAGAGCGGTGCGGTTCTTCGTGCTTTCATAACGGCGGCTCTTCCACATACAAAAATATGAATGTATGCGCAAACATTCTCTGTACACACAGCGGTTAGTAGGACTGTCAACACCAGCTAAAGTTGAAACTATCCATAACTACATATGTACATGTGCATATGCACATGCTACTTGACACTAGAAAAGTGTTCCATTCGGTGTGCCCCCAGTGGCCCGGATGCATGAACTAGGAAACTGGCAGCTGACACAATTTGTTCTCGTCAGCAAGGACAAACGGATGCAAAATCGAACCACAATCTAGACTTTAGGCGCTGCACACATACACGTATACATATGTATGTATGTAGTTGTTTGCAAGTTTGGAAATTTAACTATGTAAAGCTTGAATAGGTGCACGTACGACGTGCTTACTTTTGTACTAATAAAAACAAATCTCGGATTAAGCTGCTATTGTAGTTAATTAGCTAATCCTCCCTATGAACGATTTATTTCTTTATTATTATTTTTTTTTAAAAAATAATGAAATATACATAAAAATTTAAATGAACGAAATGTTCAAGAACTAAGATATGGACAAATTCCAAAGTCTCACCTAAAGCCTAGATGCTTTCAACAAATTTATGATGCATATGTTGATGGATTTTGGCGATTTCGATTTGTTGAAGACAAAAGCCTGCGAGTAGCACATCTGTGGCCTTGTCAGTTCAAGGATGGAGTACAAATTTGCGGTTAAATGGCTCGCGCACATCTTCGTGTCCGAGAAGGTGGGGCTATGCAATGGAATTTCAAATCGTTCGATGTCTCTTTCGATTTGACGAGGACTCCAAGAAGTTCAAAGCTTACTTACACCAGTGGAGGGCTTACAACACTTCAAATGCTTCTCTCATATTGTCTGCTTATGTTGATTTATAATTTTCCGCATCTCCAAATTAAGAAACCCTATGTGGGGATCATAGGTGTTGAATTCGTTTGGTAAAAAAGCTGTTTCGATCACCTTGTGGGATTGGCATTAGTCAACGATTCCGTCCGCAGAAGTTGAAGGTGTTGTGAGATTGTTCTAATTAATTTTTAAAAACACGACTCAGTTAGCTGTTTTAAAGTTGACAAAGCTGTGGTTGTTCAGAGAAATAAGTCAGAGGATTTCTCGAACCGGGTGAGGCGACAGATGCCGGGTTATGCTAATGTCAGCCGTGCTATTACAGGTGCCTCTAATTCTATTGGGTTCTTTGTCGGTCATTGTGCAAAGTGCCAAGTCGTCTATATGTTCCGCCCGATGACTATGAACAATATAGTTAGTGATTTTGATGTGTATAAATTATTCAAAAATAAAATAAAGAATTGGTGCTTGAGAATCGACGATTAACAGTCAGAGATTTTGCTGGCATCGTAGGAATATCGGAAGGATCAGTGAAAACCATTTTGAAAGCTAATTTGGGCCTAAGAAAAGTGAAAGCAGTATTGATTCCAAAATCAATAACGACTACTGGGATGTCATGAAACCTATTATTAGGATAAGTCTTGTATCTATACCTATGATCCGGAAACAGACGATCAATCAGCTTCACAACTGTTTCGATTATTGAAAAAAACTTTGGCATAAGTATATTGGGACCAAGGAGCGACAAAGATTTTGAAGAATAAATTAAGAATTTCAAAGTAATGAAGAAACTGTTATTATTTTTTGCCAAGTTAATCAAGTCCTTGTATGAAAAACTCTTTTATATAAGATAACTGCAATAAATTTGGTGTAGATTATTACCAAGGCAGTTGCACTATCTACACAGAATTTTTTTCAAATTGGAGTACTTCAACTTATAGCTGCCATACAAATTAACTGATTTAAAACAATTCTGTAGTGGAATATTTTGAAATTGTGAGGGGTGCAAACGGAGTTATCGTTTCTTTTTGTTTATTTTTTTATGAATTGTTTTACTTTCAACATAATTGAGATAAAAACTATCCTATTTTTTAAGTTGGATTAAACTGGACACAGTGTGCTCAATTTTCTTAAAATCAGTTTTGTAGCTTAGGAGTTTACTTCGGACAAAACAGAATTTATATATGTATAGAGACTTTATTTCGCGTACACATTTAATTACTGATTTCAGTATCCTAAAACTTATTACAAAAATGTTTGTTTTGAAATTTATAAAACATCAGATTGTCTACTTTTTATTTCTTTCTAAATTTTTTTTGTTAATTTCAATAAATTTGTTATTGTTCGCAGAACGGATGTATAGCTCAAACATAATGATTCTGTCCAGATATCTAAGACCCACACAAAAATATTGCATAGGTATATATTTCAGTATATCTTATTTAAAATCATTCTTTTACAAATATCGCAGCAAACAATTTCAAGTTCTTCGAAAACTTCCCTAATAATCTATAGTTAGAGCTATCACAATTCAAATTCAAACTAGATTAATGCACATACCTATTACTAACATTTACACATGTGACAATTGACGTTTTTTTATCGAAATGGTCAGCGAAATAAACGAGAACCGATAAAGGTATTGAAGACACTAGGATCAAACCATTTCCCAGAAGGGGTGGTTGTGAACATTTTACTTATACTCATTAAAGCACATGATGCCCAAACCAAATGAGTATGTATAAAGGGTATTTTTTTTGGAAGAGTGATTTTCAATGAGGTAATACTTTTTTTTGAGTTGAACTTTTTGAAAGCTGTAACTTGATTTATAGTCTGTTTGGGTGGTGAATGAGCCTCAAATGTGGAGGCCATCGATCACGGTTTCCACTACGTTTAATGACTGTTCTTGTCTGAATTGGAGAATATTGATGTGGATGACCCTTAAGATCGTGCTATTAAACACGGCTGCAATAATTTTTGATAGAGAATATCCCACGACGTGGCCTCAAAGAGCAAATTCTATGGACTATTTTTTGTGAGGTTATGTGAAGTCGCTTCTCTATGTACATAGATAAGCTCAAAACGATTGATAAAAATTGGCGCATTATTGTTGGCATACGGCCCGAATTGTAGCAAAATGTGTTCGAAAATTAATTTTTTCGAGCCAATCGCAGGGGTCACTTTCCCGAGATCATCTTTAAAACATAATGGCAGATCCCTATCTTTATAATAAGGCTAAATTCCGGGCGTTTTAGTTTTTTCATGAAAATCACATACGCAAACAAAACACCCTATAGCAAAGTCTGTACAAACATATGTCTGAACGCAAATAAATTAAATTGATGCAATTTCTACCCCCTTTTGTTGCCGCATTTCTCTCATTTGTTGCGCTTGAATGCACCGAAGCCGAAACTATTGAAAAAAATCCGAGCAAGTCAGTCAACCCGCGAACCCTAGGCAATTTCTTATGCATGAACCGTTAAAAAATTACGCACGAATTATAAAAATGCACACAAGCATAAGTATGTGTGCGGATGTGTATGCACAAAATGCATTTGTAGCTATTCGCAAGTTCGTGTGTTTCCACAAGAGCGTGCACTCGCTTCACTTGCTACTGTTGCAACCCCCTAATTTTCTTTAATTTCCCAACCAATTTTGTCATTATTGGAGAGCAATAAAAAATACACCATAGACCCTCGCAGTGGCTGTTACAGAATTGATGTATGCATGCACATATGTATGTATGTAGGAATCGTCAACGCGCTTAACGTCGATCAATGTGGTAGCTAAGCACTGCGTCAATCGTTATTTGTTAAATGCAGGGTCGCGTAAAAGGGGTTAGTAGCGTATACAAGTTGTCGAATAGTCGAAATTCACTCTCATAGAATATTATTTAGCATCTCATTATGTGCTGCTGTTCCATGAATTGTATCAAGTCTATAGAGCGTCGAGTCACGGCATTGCGCATTGCTCTTATGACGATCCTGTCACCTTGGCCTTATGTTCACTGCGACAGCATGTGCCTATTTTGGCGCCATTTCTATTGTGCTGGATCTTTTTACTACATTTGCTAGTTCTGGTTCGCTGGGAATGAAATTAAATGGGACTGAGACCGCCCTGTTGTTTTCATTAAAACTTTTTTTTGGGTTTTTAATTTATTTCATCATACCTGCGCATTCGTATGTATATGCCATTATGTGGAAGCATGTTTGTTTGCTCTTTCAATTAGCAGAAAGTACATTATGTTCTTGATGGCTATTATTTAGTGGGTGAAGGATCGCGCATGTAAACTGGTTTAAAACAAAAATACAAATTTATACTCAAATAAATTAGAAATCTGGCATTTGAAGAAAAAGAAAGTTATTTTTCATTAAGACCATGCAAAATGACACAAGTCAGTGAAAACGATGGCAAAAATCCACGAAATGATCTTTGGATTGCTTCCGCATCCACGGTATTCCCAAGATCTGACCTCTATAGACTATTTCCTGTTCTCAAATTTCAAAAGAGTGCTCACTAGGAAGAAAATTTCGTCGCATGAAGAGATGATCCGCAAAACTGAGGCTTGCTTTGAGGCAAAGGACAAATTGTACTACAAAAATGGTATCGAAACGTTTGAGGGACCCTATAATCAGTGTATCACCATGAACGAAACTATGTTGTAAAAAGTCAAGTTAGGAAGACCTAAGTTTGGGTGTAATCGAACATTACATACTCTAGCAACTTGCCAAGATCAAAGCCAAATAAATACCCGAAGGTTTGTAAGTTATTTCTCCGTTTATACCCATTGTAGGCGCAAATATGCATCGTTATTAGAAATCCTTCATTTTATTAAAATAAACCACAGATTTGCCGATAGAAGTTCGAAAATCACATTGACCGATTTCCGATAAAAAAAATTCCCAATCGGAACTTTGATCCATATATTCGGTTCTTAGGCTGCCCAGAGGATACTTGGTAAAAGACCGGGAGTCGTGAGGTGCTCCCAAGTGAATGGCGATTAGAGAACTTTCCTCTCTTGCGTGAACTTCTACACATGACTCCATCCTCCACATATTTACATACTGTCAAACTGAGTTGATTCGGTCGTTTTTAGGTAAGAGATGGAATACCTTGGGGAGGCTATTGGTGCAAAATGTTTCGATACCTACGATTTTCAAAGGAGTCTTATGTAGCCCCTCCAAGCAATCTAGTTTTTGAAATTTAATGTTTCTGTGGTATTTATTTGTTAGCTATTTTTACAAAAGAACGAACTAGAGATATATAAACTTTGTATGTATATAAAATTATAAAAATGGCGAATAACCGAGATACCATGTGCAGCAGGCCAAAGCTTCCAATGCTCAAAGACGATGATGATTGAAAAATAATATTTGTTCGCCTTACGATTTTTATATACGCATACATATATGTACTCGCACATTATTAGGATGACAAAAGGAGTTAAATTCCTAGTGACTGTCTGTCCGTCCGTGTGAGCAAGCGATAACTTGATATATCTCGGTGAAACTGGGTACGCGGGTTCCTTAACATACAAGGTGTTTTTTTTTTATTACAGATGACCAGAATGAGATTATTATCGAATTCAACAAATGTCTTTAAGTGCAAACCAATAAAATGCTAGTATGTCGTTCAATATGTGAGTTGTCTTAAGAAACTCAGGATAACAATAAGTATGTACCTGATAACGATATATCTTCATGCCAAAAATAGATAAAATTACCTAATATATGTAGATATTTTCGGACCTGTGGAACACACTTACTTACATATAATTTAGAACAGCCAAAGTTAAGCAATTAATCCATATCTTCGCCTAGCACCATATACGACATATAATAATTTTCCTTAATTTTGATTTTCAATATACATTTTATATTTGTATTTTCGCAATATGTGTGATATTTTAATGAAATTAAGATGACAAGTTTACTTCAAAATGATATGCGCTGATTATGACTGAAATTTATTTAGACCTTGATCTTAGCCTTATATCCCAACTATACTTATATCCCATATTCTGGTCGATATTTTCTTCATATACCACACATCTGAAATTACCTACTTGTTTATATTTTATTTTTTATTGACTATAATTTCTGTAAATTGTTTTATTTGTTAATTTGTATGTGTGTTTGGCCTATTTGACGTTGAGAAACACCAAAAGCTCCGTCAGAATGGGGAATGACTTATCCGAGCCGTTCGATACGAAGCGAGGTGTCAGACAAGGCGATTCCCTGTCGTGCGACTTCTTCAACCTGCTTCTGGAGAAAATAGTTCGAGCTGCAGAACTAAATAGAGAAGGTACCATCTTCTATAAGAGTATACAGTAGCTGGCGTATGCCGATGATATTGATATCATCGGCCTCAACACCCGCGCCGTTAGTTCTGCTTTCTCCAGACTGGACAAGGAAGCAACACAAATGGGTCTGGCAGTGAACGGGGGCAAGACTATATATCTCCTGTCATCAAACAAACTGTCGTAGCACTAGCGACTTATCACTTACGTCACTGTTGGCGGTCATTACTTTGAAGTCGTAGATAATTTCGTCTATCTTGGGACCAGCGTAAACACCACCAACAATGTCAGCCTAGAAATTCAACGCAGGAAACTCTTGCCAACAGGTGCTACTTCGGACTGAGTAAGCAATTGAGAAGCAAAGCCTCTCACGATAAACAAAAACCAAACTCTATAGGTCACTCATAATTCCCGTCCTGCAATATGGTGCAGAGGCTTGGACGATGTCAACAACTGATGAGTCGACATTGCGAGTTTTCGAGAGAAAAGTTCTGCGAAAGATTTATGGTCCTTTACGCGTTAGGTACAGCGAATATCGCATTCGATGGCACGAAGAGCTGTATGAGTTATACGACAACATTGACATAGTTCAGCGAATTAAAAGACAGCGGCTACGCTGGCTAGGTCATGTTGTCCGAATGGGCGAAAACACTCCAGCTCTGAAAGTATTTGACGCTGTACCCGCCGAGGGAAGCTGAAGAAGAGGAAGGCCTCCACTCCGTTGGAAGGGCCAGGTGGAGAAGGACCTGGCTACGCTTAGAATATCCATATCTAATATTAGATTTTTATTATAAGATATTAATAAAATATCCGGTTGGCTTCATACCGAATACATCGCTCAATATGCAATAAATTTGACCTACTCTAGTTTAACACAATAAATATTTGATATTGGAATACGAATTACCCAAATCCCCATATACTACCTTAAACTATGTGTTATTCTAACAAACCCTATGTTAAATATGTCAGTCAGTGAATGAGTTATATATTTACAAAATTGTCCGAAATTATGTTCTTGAAATCAGCCCAAATCTATATTGCTCCAATATACCCTATGTTATGATTTCCGACATTCAACCTGGTTTTAAACCATTTTGGTTGGTCATAATGTATGATATCTTAATTAATTTAAGTGGGAAAGCTTTCTTAAATATTCTGTGAATGGAATGAATTATACCTTGGTCTTAACCTCAGATCCTTAATGTAATCAATTCCTATCCCCTGGTTGACATTTGGCACATTCTCAATAGGCTTGTTTTATTTGACCAGCAAATTAGGCTATTAGCTTATTTTGTGTGGAAGACTTAGCCTTAGGTTTTTCCTTTTTCCCAAAAAAAAAAAGTTGTTGGCAAAGCGGGAAACCATACTTTGACAGATGAAAATGTAAACAAACCCAAATTACATATTTTTGGATGAGTATTGAGTTAAAGTTAAGACAAATTTGAATTGAATAAATATATTTGTATATTATATTATATTCAGGTTTACAAATTTTAAAGTTTAGACTAACTAGTATATCAGCTGATTGTTCTTGTCCGCATTACACACCCAATTAAATCTTCAGCGAATATATGCAATAAGCTAAGTACGTGTTATTTGTCCATGATTTAGCTATTAGCTTGTGATTGCCAAATAAAACACAGCTAATATTATTACATTTAGTTATTTCAATTCATTTTATATCTTCTTATTTGAAGATGATTTCAATTAGCTGACGTTACACCACTCAGTTTTAGGTGAAATCACATATCTCGGGACCCATCCGACCGATTTCGAATAAATGAAGTACGTTACATTCTGGTCATATTTCTATGTCACAGTGCGAAAATGAGCGAAATCTGACTACAACTGCGCCTACTTCCCAAGACAATAAAATTTTTTTCAGGGTACGTGAATAAAACGAATTCTCGCATTTATAGTGATCATTCTCGATAAGTCATTGCTGAAACGCCTTTACATCCTCAGAAAGTCACTGTTTGGCAGAGGGAATCATTGGGACATATTTCTACAAAAATGAACAGTGACAGTGAATGACCAAGTGCTTAGCGAGCTCTTACACAGTTTGTTCACAGTGAAGAGAGTGAAATATATTTATAACATTAGCATTGCTGTTATCTTTTGAGTACTTATTCCTATATATGTGTATATGTATGTACACATATCAAAATGGATGAAAATGTATTAAGTCGGACTCATTTCTGTTGACATTTACATTGTTTACTTGCTGTGAGAAACAAAAATATTAGGGTTTAAAGAGAATAAAACATTTTCTATAATTTTCTCTTAATAGATAAGTGTACGTACCGGAATTGAAACGCTCCCAAAGTTCCGATACAATTGTGATTCTCTCTTTTGAATTTTCATATTACTTCGGGGTGCATCCAACTTCCTCAAAAATGCACTCGTGCGCAGAGTAAAATCAACGGAAGCTGAAGCAGAGAACGTGAAAAAAATGTTTTATGTTCTCTGGCTGTAGTATATATGCAACTTTCTAGCTCAAGCAAAAGTATAACTTTAATAGAAGTAAAGTTAACTATAATTATAATGGAAGTAAATGAGCAGCCAGTGAACAAGCATACATATGTGAATTTGAGGATGCACCAGTGTATGAGGAGATTTGAGTGAGAGAATTTATCAACAATTTGCGCAAAGCACCTGAATGGCTGACAAACGGCGCTGTGAAACAAACAGACCATGCAGACGGCAAGTTGAACTCTGTGGGTGTCACTGTTTGTTGTAATATTGATGTTGTGGAGCTGCGGCCGCCGAATGTGCCGAATGTGAAAGTGTAAATGTGATGCGGCTGGAATTGTTGTCGCAAAGCGAGGGGTGAATTTAGTGCATCGACAACACGGAATTGGAACATTGAAGAGCAGCAGTAATATAATTGTGAACTGGCACAGAGGTGACCTAATACAGGTACCTCTAACAGCAAATTATTCAGTAACAAGTTACGCATTGAATGGTTAGTGCCGGAAACGGGTTCTCGGTTCTCGCGCTGCGTTATTCGCTGCGGTTTTTTTGCGCGAGTAGCTAACAAATAAGCCAGCCAAACTGAAAGAAAACAAAAGAAAAGGGTATTCCCAAAAAATTCGAAACCTTAAAAAATAACAATAATAATAACGACACTGTAAAAGATGAGAAACGTAAATGTCAAATAAGTTTGCTAACTATAACATCTCTAAAGCCGGTCGCAACATTAGTAGCCGTAGTTAGCGGAGTTAGCGGGTCAATGACTGTTAGAAATTGAAAATTAATTACGCTGAGTACAACGGTTTGGCGGCCGCGTCGTGGGCGGTATAAAGTTGCATCGGCACCTATTCAAATAATCAAATGTTTGTATGTATACATGGACGTATACTGCATATGAATGGGTATGTTTATGTGTATGCTAACGTGTTTGCATGAATATATGAAAATATTGATTGATGCGAACTAAAATGCACCGAAATAATGCTAGTTGTGGGAGTTGTTTCTGCTTTCTTATCACTTGACTAGTCAGTCAAAAGTTAAAACCTGCAAAAAGCTCCAATGCAGATATGTATGTACATATATACACGTGTGTATATATAAATATATCTGAACATAGTCAGTAAAATTTTGTGTGTGTGCGGCAAATTGATTTTGAACCGGCCATTTATAAAAAAAAGTAAAATATTTTCAAATATTTATATATACACATGCATACATACATATGTATATGCATTGATATGAATTTGTGCATTGGGAGGCCGAATTGAAATATGCAAATTAAAATAGTAATGAGAATGTGGTTTAATTCAAAAACTTCTCCGTCATAAGGGCATCAATTTTTATATATGTATGTGTATTTAAAATAGCACCCAGTGTATACACATGCAACCGCATGCTTCAAAAGGATTTGCATAGCGCTTCAAATGCCTTAAGTTTCAGAGAATAAACTCGGCAAAGTCCAGGCATTTGTTTGTTCGTACGCAATAGCCGGTATTTGTTTTTTAGCAGCGGCAAGTTTTCGCGCCTATTCGACCGTGTGCCTAACGTTTTGTTGCATTGTGTGTTTCTAAGTTTTTTGTACGTGAAAATACCTTCCGTCATATGCACACGAATTGTATGCGTTTTATGTATCGTGTCGTGTAGTGTCGTGTTTTTGGGTCATCTTGCGGAATTGTGGTGCTCACTTAAGCCGTTTGGCCTAACGAGGATTACCATAAATACATTGATGTACGAAGCATTACTCAGCGGTTGCTGAAGTACAACTACCTGCATTCCTAATTAACTGTGCTCCTTCCGATCACCGTACTAGGAACACCGTTTGCGCTGTCAGTCGTTTCCGAATGCAAACTATCCAACTGGGAGCGCTACCGCAGCTGACACCCCATTCTCCTTGGCGAAAAGGGCTGCATTCACCGTTGCAAAGAGGCACACATACATACACAGATATTTACTCTTACTCTTTCAAAGCCGTCAATAGCAACACAACTGAAAGCATCAGCATAAAAAGACCAAAGGCAAAAAAACAAATTAACTTTTCGGCTTTGCAAGGTAAGTATACGACCTCAATTGTTTACGACGGTCGCATACTAGCAATCCTTGACAAGTATACACAACCAAACTTACGCAAGCCTACATACGTATGTATGTATGTATGTACAACATTCGTACACACAGAATTGAAATTGCATCCAAAAACAAATACTTAGAAAACATTTTTCCCACTAGTAACTGGAACTGCAGCCAATTTAAGCTGTTCACTAATCCATTAATTTCGACTGAATACATTCTTTAATTATACCTTTTAAGTATCGGTGTAAGACATGAGTCCGAGTTTTGGATTAATTCGTTGGATTTAAACTGATTTTCATAACGCAAGCATTGTGATAGCCTGAACAGGGTAGGAAAGCTAACGTCAAAGACCCTACAAAGTATATACATTTATAAATGATAAACGTGACGAGCCGAGTCAATCTACCTGCTCGTTTGGCTGCCCATATGTTTGTCCACGAACTAGTTTTTCATTTTTTGGGATATCGCTCTAAAATTTGGCACTCGTCCTTTTCTCACAAAGAAGCTACTCAACTTTCGGAACCGCCGATGTCGGACAACGATAGTATATATCATACAAATTGACCGAGATAGTTCAAGTCCTTGTTTGGAAAAGCTTTTTTATACCAGGTGCCTTTACGAAATTATCTAAGGCAGCGCATATAGGTGCATTACAAATTGACAAAAAATCAAGATAAAACTCTCTTAATACCCATTTTGTTATGAGATATGCACTGTGATGGGTATTATAGATTCGGTCGAGCCGAAGTTGAGGTTTCCTCCCTTTTTTATTCAAAATTTAACTTCGAACAGCATTACATATCTGCAGAACATTTTTAATAGCTATTAACATTATTTTAAAAATATTACACTGCATCTCCGCGAAGATTTCAATAGATAAATATTTGCTATTGATAGTTTGCTCATAAGCATTCTCTTTAATGTAAGAATTAACTAGTGTCTGGCAATTTCACTTTGATTTTGACTAATGCACAGCATAAGACACATACAGATTCATCTAATATATTAGATTAGAGCGGGTCGATTTTTTTCTATAAAACTATGAATGCGAGAAGGGTTCAAGGCTCATCCTGAACAACTCGGGTTAAGAGAGTATGGGTCTAAAACCGGTTTCCAGCCATTTTTAAAGTGAATTTTTTGTATTGGATATAATTCACCGATCTACGGTTTTCGACAAATAATAAACATATTACCAAATTCCACTCTGTTTTAAATTTCACTCGGTTATCTCTAAAACTGACGAACAAATTTTTATGATCCCAAAACTACTTCCTAACAAAACTTCAACTTACATATTGCTGTCTCGGAAACGATTTTAGACCCATAGTCCCTCAATTAAAGTTGGGCAAAATGATTCGTAGAGCATTTTCCGCAAACGCGATTTGTCTGGTTTTATTGCTCAGTGTAAATCGACCCACTCTAATATACAATTCAAACCAATTGATGCACTTGGCGGTGCTGGGCAAAATATATGTGTGTATAACCAACACTTTCTCCATAAAATACTACATTCAGAGTCTACAGTGTAAGAAACGACTGATTTAGCGGCGATTTAGTACGAATTTTAGAAAAATCGTTGTTATTTTTGTAATTTTGTTTTGTCGATAGGTTGTTCCACAGGTAGGATGGATATTTGACAATATGAACAACTTTCGAGGTATCTGTATATCCCATCCAATAAAACTTCGACCGATAGTTGCGTATATTTTCCTATATAAAGCCTTGCATTCGCATGGATCTATGGTATCTTCTTCTTCTACCTATTAGCACGCTTGCCTACATATCTATAACATGTTTCATGTTAAATATTTATAAATACCCAGAGGGTTACATATATGTATATATATTCCCTCTCTGTCGAAGTCTAATTTTAGGGTGGTGTATGCTCTGGATAGATCGTCTGTTTCACTATTGCCAGGAATATCACAGTGTCCTACAATCCATTGCAGGTTTAACGTGAAATAGGCCGTCACATCCACAGGAAGTTCAAGACATTATTTTACTATCTTCGATTAAACACTTCAAGATGTTAGTGATTCAAAGCCTGTAAGCTCTCTGTATATGTACATATATATATATAGTATAAATATATTTCTTGTTGTGAGTACACTTTTTGTCAGTATATGAAGGCTTTTTTAATTGCTGTGATCTCCTAGTCGAAACGCGATTCTGGTATCTAATTTTGCCGAAAAGACACCACCTCCCACTCGATAATCGAGTTTGGACCCATACGTTTAGATACTTACACCTGCGTTCAGTTCACCTCATATCTATCCCACTCACTTTGTATTTGGGAGGTTTTGTCCAATTCTACGGCATTTCCCTACCAATTTTTGTAGATTTAGTTTATTATTTAATATTTGAGAAATATATCATACATATAACATATACATACATATGTATAAAGTTGGTTCACACTTTTTAAAAGCGGAAATTGAAGCTTTAGACAGCATCGTAACGAATGTGGTTCTGCGCGAAATTTTTCAGGTGGCGCTTTGGGTTGCACTTGAGTTGAGGTACATCAATACAAGCTCATCATTCGGACATATCATGTTGGTTGCTTCAAAAAGTTTACGAAATCAATGATTTGTTCTCATTTGTGCTAGTGCACGTGGCAGCTGTACTTGTCGCTCAGCTATGCTGGATTTATTTTCAGCTCATGCATGTGTTGCACACATGTTTGGTAAATGCAGTATTTTGTCAAGCAGCTTAATCTATGAATTGTATAAAGCTTAGGAAAACTGCTTCGAGGGAAAGCCAACGAAAAGTGAAGCTAGAAAAACGCTGTACGCATTCTTAGGTTATATTGAGAAAATAATATCGCAATTAGATACAATTTTAATCAAGGGTTGATGCTGATTCCAAAGTAGATTAGATTAGAAATGTATGGTATTACTCTTGTGATTTATGCTAAAACTTTTAGGCTGAAACCATAAGATATACATATAATATATGGATTAATAAAGTCGGATAATTTCCGAGAGAAATATATTTGTTTTTTTTTTAGAAAAATGCGATTTTAGAATTAAGGTTTGCTCGATTACAACAATCTTCCAGATTTGCACACAGTTGTCCTAGTGAAAAGAGGCAGTAATAGTAGAAATTTTTTTTGTCATTTATCTAGCTTTATTCATTCGACACCCTTAAAGTATCTTTAAAGTATTCGCTAGCTTGATCATACTTCAGTGTTCATATGGTCTATGAGAAATTTAGCAAACCATTGTGGTTGCTTAGCCTGGCGTAGAGACCAGAAATGGGTCATCAACCACTATATCATATGGTTCCCATCCAATTGACCGTTCAAAATCAAGCTAAGGATCTTTCTACACCCTTTTATGGCATAAATATAGCAAGCGTGAAGGGTAGTCTAGCTTCGTTACAACCGTAGTTAACGATTTTTTCTTATTTAAAAATAAAGTGTGTTATATTTTTTTCATAATATCGAAAATTGCGGCCGAAAGCATCTTGGATTTAAGCTAAACTGGCGTTCATATAAGACCTTGAAAAAAAAATTTCGTGAAAAATAAGTGAGTGTACGTAGAAATAAATGTTATCAATATACTATTAAAGAATTTTCTTTTGCTTATAGTATTCATTGAAAGCATAGAAAAATTTTGGCAGTGTACTGTTCAGTACTCTCTCAGTCTTTGCTTTTGAGTTTTGCAGTTGCAGGTTGTCTACGGATGGCATAATTGTGGCTAGTCTGGCATGTAAAGCGAAATTCATTATTGTTTCAATACATATACAGTCTCATTTATAGACAGACACATATAAAGTTATTTGTGTAGGACCTTTTGCCTCAGGTAATGCCTTATCTAAAAGCAATTTCAATTATTTTGATATATTTTTAAAGACAATCTTTGTAAGATGGACATTCTGCTTAACGATAGAGTGATAAGAAGCTGAGCACGTTTGTCGAAATCGGCTTTTTAAATTAAAATATTTTGTAGATGTAGTTTATTTTGTTATTTTGGCTCCAATTAAATGTTTTGAAAAGGCACACTGAATACCATATACTCAATTCAATTAAATTTGTGTGTAAGGTATGCAATTCTATTATATTTTGATTTTGTCTTTTGATAATAAAATTTATTGGAATTTGTTAGCATGCAGAGGTCAGAAGTAGCTATTCTTCTATTAGTGTAATTAATATCATATAAGTACATAGGATTAAATATTTGTCTATATATTAAGTTGAGAGCATATCTTGGCAAAACTTTGGAGAGTATTATATTTGTCGGAAGCAAAACACAATGCACAGCGCGTAGCAGTGACACACGTAAATTTTTGTACTAAGCTGTAGCTGCCGTATTACAATTGAGTATTCCTTAATAGTTACTATTTCTGACTAACGAGTGACCCAAGTAGAGGTCCTTTTTCAAAGGCTTTTATGTAGTTTCACTTCACTATTGCTTAGCATTTCATCATGGAAAAACTTACACCAGTGAAAAAAATATCACAGCCGTAGCTGAGAGTGTACACGAAGACGTCGTTCGCAGCAACTCGGACTGACATATGGAATGATTTACTGCGAACAAAATACAGTTTGTGCAAGAACTGAAGCCGGTCGACCTACCCACGGTTCCAAGAAGATCCCACACTTCGACAGAAATTTTGTTCGCCGATAAGGGCTATGTCTTGATCAATGGTTATATAAACAAAAAAAAATTGCTATATTTGAGACGAAGAGCAACCTCAAGAGATTCAAGAACTTCCATGCCATCCAGAAAAAACAACAGTTTGGTGTGGTCTGTGAGCCATTTTAATCATCGGTCCATCGGTTGTTCAAAAATGTTGCCGGTGAGAACGTAACCGTCAATGGCGATACATGTAACCAAATATTTGATTCCTGAAATTGAAGCTCGTCATCTCGGCGACATTTGGTTTCAAAAAGGCTTCGCCGCTTCCCACTTTGGACCGGTCGATTGTCCACCAAAATAGTGTGATATCATAGCATTAGACTTTCTTCCTGTGCGGATATGCAGAGTCTCGATTGTCATTCGGCAGATACCAGTCGAAATGCCCGAACGAGTCATCGAAATGTGAAAACAACGGATGGATAATCTGAGACGTAGCCGTGACCAACATTTGAAAGAGATAATCTTCAAAAAATAAATGCCAAATGTTCTTTCGAATGATAGCAAGCATTTCCAATTAAATTTGAAGTTTCTTTATTTTTTAAAGTAGTGAACTTCGAAATGAATCACCCTTTATTTGCATTTATTCAGCAATTTAATACGAATTATATTTTAAACTTATTTATAAGTCTGGACAGTACATCTTTTGTGCGTATATAGAGTAACAGCATGTAAATAGAATAGTTTGCTGATACTTGTCTTAAAATGGAGATTATTATCTGGATGAAGGAATACTAAGTACTAGGGCGTCAATTTCCATTTTAATGAGTTCATTCAGCTAATTGATTTCAGAAACGTTCCTTTGCTCTTGACGTTGCATAGATTAACCTTAGAAGTCCGGCATTTAAATATGACAATGGGTATTAATTAAAACATGCAAATGTGAAATATTAAGGGCATAACTTTGCATATGCACCAACATGCTTGTGTATTATGTAATTGCTCGTAAATACCTATTGTCTTGGTGCAGTTGCATAAATTCGTACGTATGTAGTGCAGTATTGTATAGCAACGAACACATGTGGCACTAGACGATGCGGCATCCATATGTAGACGGAATGCTGAATTGAATTATATTGAATATTTATACAAAATAAATGAAATGAAATCCGTAAAGTCTTCTTCCTGCCCATGTATAAGTATTAATTTAATTTTCCCAAAGTGCTCTTCAATGCCAATTCCATTTGCCACACGCCGGTGCAGAGCAACACTCCTTTCTTTGTACACATGCATGGCCCGCACCTCATCATTCACCGCAATACAACATTTTACTTTACACCACCAGTCTTTCAGCCCCTCGCTCTTAACCGCATCGTGGCCGCAAAGGAGATGTTCAATTTCAATTTCAATTTCAAAGGATTTTCCATGTATTTATTCAAGGACTTTAACTTAAGCATAAATTACCGGCATAACCGATTGAGGTGCTTTTGGTATAAAGCATACGTACAGGCGCGCAGCATGCATATTTGTGGAATCCAAAGGCAGCAAGGCAACAAAATACAGAATCCGTCCACAAAGCGTGACGATTATCAGTGGTAACGCAATGTAGTTCCCATAATAATATTTCCTAGTCGGCATTCCCATATTTACCACGTATATACCATGTTTACACACACATATTAATATGTATAGACAAAATTAATAAAAGTAATGTATGGCTGACTAACTCCATTTGTCTCTCATTTACATATGAATACCCCCATAAGCTCGTGCGCAACACTCCATTGCATACAAATATGCAAATCTATCCATCATAAGAATATATTCACGATATGTGGTAACAGCACATATGCATACATATGTAAGTAAGCGAAATGTTAAATTTGAGCATTATTTTTGGTATACTTTAAATTACTATAGTTTTAAATTGCCTTAGACTGTTTTTTCAATTTCTTATTAAAACAGAAAGAACTTACTAATGTGTGGGCGTTTTGTACAGGCCGAAAATATGCAAAATCTTTTTAAGATTTCTTGGTAATATGATTTCTGTACCTTAGGGGGTTACATGAGCAAAAAACAGCATGTTTTCAAAAATTAATTTTTTCCATATAAAAAATGAAATGCTTTATTTAAAATTTTTATTATTTATATTCATGTACATATTTTACAAAGATCTACTGAAAATTTCAAAAGGAAATATTCAAACTTCGGCCTAGGTAGGTATTGGAGGAAGGGAAAACCAAAACAGCGAAAATTGTATTTTTGGCAGACGTTTTTCCAAAAAAACGCAGATTTTTGTTAAAATTGCTCAATGTTTTTTAATAGTTGTAATTGAACTCCTCTTCAAAGACCTTGTTAAATATATTTAAAAGATCTGTGTAAAAATGTCACTAAGATTGGTTGAATTATTCGCGAGTAATCTTGACAATCTACTTTGAAAACACAGCTTCGAAAAAAATGCGTAAAATAGAGCTGACCTCGAGAGCGAAACTTTTTAAGGCTATCTCCAAAAGTATCAATTTGAAAATTTAGGACAACTTTCTAGAGATGTTAAAGAATTAAATAAGACAATATTTTTGCTTGTTTTGAAGCCGTGAAACACGCTTAACTCCTTAAAACAAAATTCTATGCCCAAATTGTTATTTTTTGTTTTTTAAATGGAACAAAAGAGTACTTTCGCTTAAAACTTGGCAAATGGCAAATTGTCAACATTTAGCGCCCATTGGTAATTGCGAGCCAAAATATTAGCAAAAAGTGAAAGCTATGCCCATAAGCCTAATAATGGCATTGGTACGAGATAGAGGCCTAAAATGAAGAGATTTGTGTCACAAAAAATTGAATTTTTGGTGACATTAAATGGACTGATAAATATTTAGGCTGAAAGGAATACTGGTGAGGCAGTGAAGCACCAGAACTTCTAAGAGACAAAGTGCATACCAAATTCTTTTTAACAAATATTATATGCAAATATTCTTTTTGCATTTTTATATTAATTGCTAAAGTTGCAGCGGGGATTAAAAACGGTTCAGCCTTGACAAAATGTAGATACATCTTTAAAGCAAGAAAAAGGTTGCGTGCCAAATTAAATGTACCTGGACCAAGGTATTATTACGATATTTGGATGATTATTTTATAAAGAGATACTTAAAACATATTTTTTAAAAACTAAACTTCGTGTTTTTAGAATGACTTCAATCATTGTTTGCTTTTTAAAATAAATTCAGCAGACACAAATAAATACGCGCTGAAACGGAACGAACTCGACCAATTTGTGACTGGCGACGAAAAATGGACCACAAACGAAAATTTCAAGCGAAAACGGCCGTGGTCGAAGGTCGGTGAACCGTCCCAAACAGTGGCCAAGCCGGGATTTGTTCTTGCACCAGAAGCGTTGAGAATTGGCCAACAGGAAGGGTGTAGTGTTTCACTAGGATAACGCCAGACCATACACTTCGTTGATGACTCGTCAGAAGCTACGGGAGCTCGAATGGGAGGTTTCATCGCATCCACCATATATCCTGGATATAGCGTCAAGTGATTACCACCTGTTCCTGTCCTTTGCTGACGCAAAGTTAAACTCAAAAGAGGCTGTGAAAAGAAGCTTTTGAAAAGTGGCTATCCTGGTTTTTCGCAAATAAGGAGGGGGGCTTCTACGAGGGGGGTATTATGAAGTTGCCGGATAAATGGAAACAGATTATCGAACGAAGCGTCGCATTTCTAACTAAATCCAATCGCCGTAACACTTTTTATAAAATATTTAATAAAGAACAAAAAAAAAAAAAGCGGAAGAGAGATAATTCTATAATACTCTCAGAACTGGAGTGTTCTCATCCATTCGAATGACATTACGTAGCCAGTGTTGCTGCTGTCTCTTGCCTACGTCAATGTGTGTTTGATGACAGGAGATATTTCGCCTTGTCGTCGTTCACTACCGGACATATTTGCTTCGCCTCCTTATCCATTCTGGAGAAAGCAGAACTAATGGCGCGGTTATTGAGGCCAATGATATCAATATCATCGGCGTACGCCACTAGCTGTACACTCTTATAAAGTATTGTGCTTTCTCGATTCAGCTCTGCAGCTCGAATTATTTTCTATTTGGCGCATGGTGAATATATGCGGCGAGGTCGATCGGTCTCAACCCCTTTGGGGATGTTGCATGATGAAATCTGAATTTACCAACCGTTGTGCCAAAGATACCTTCTTGCCCACACTGGCCTTAAAGTCATTCAAAGAAGGCATCTTTGGTAACATCGACCTTCTCTTCCTTCGGGGCATGATCGCAAATCAACGAAATGTTTAAAAAATTCGCTTGGATACGGATTGTCTTTATATGGCCACTGTAGTAAGTGCTACAAGGACCTAATCGTATCAGTCTTTGTCTCTGGGGAGAGATGGTTTGCTATATCACTATATCACTTAGCTCGCCTTCAAACGGATATTCTTTGGCTACCCAGAGGATACTTCATCTAAGAGCGGAAGTGGTAAACTGCTTGAGCCATGTGTAAAATAATCGTTTCCTCAGAAAACTTTCCTCACTTGCGTGAAATTTTATACATGACTCCATCCTCCATTTCATCTATTTCGATAAAATGCTGTTCAATTTAAGATATATCGTATTTTTATATGACGATTTGACTTTGTTGAAAATTCCATGCCGATTTCTTCGTTAGTACTGAAGTATATACTATATATGATAATATTTTGTAGTACTTCAGCGATGCTATTTTGCTAAAGTCGAATTGAAAATTAATGATGTTTCCAAATATTGATGATTTATGACACTTTAATTTCCTATAGGGAATATACATAAGTGGATAAACATCCAGTTATGGTTGAATATCAGCAAAGTAAGGCCTAAAATATTTAAGTTTGATTCATTATTGTAGCACTGACAGCTTGTATGTGGGCGCGAAAGTATTCTAAGTAAATATGTATGAATACAGATTGGCAGAGCTTTATTAGTTGTTTACTTAAGCTTGAGGCTCCTGAAAGTATTGAATGCATCGGGTTCAGATCAAAGTCTCTTCCGGATTTCATTAGCTTCTCGTATTCGATTGCCACTTATTTGCTAATTCAACAAAGCCACAGATGAGCGTCCGCACTTAAATCAATAATAACAACAAAAATAAAAACAATGGAGAAAGCAAATATATTTTGGTGAAAAAGGGCATAAACTCCTAGAACAATGACAGCAATTTCATATTGTGTGAATGGCTTTGCGCCCGAGGAGTTAAGCTGTATAAACATAAGAACAAAAGTTAATTAGCTAAGGTTGAAAGGATGAAAGCAGATTAAAGACGGACTATTAACCAAAGTTTATATATATAAAAGTAAAAACTATATAATACGTAAAAGGGAGCCAAGCAAGATCTTGAATTTCAATATTCAGCTTTTATGTCAGCTATATGCTATAGTCGTCCGATTATATAGAGTATGTCGTCCAATTATATAGGGTATGCAGTATATTCTATTCTGGGAGGTACTTCTCTACTATAGCGGAGCGTTTGTGCCGTGAAGTCCTCAAATCTGGCTTATAAAATTGTGAACATGTTTTGTTGGTATTTAACTATTTAATTATAATTATTGATAGAATAATACTTAATACGCTCCTTCATTCAAAGGGAAATCTTTTGGCCAATAAACTTTTACTTTATTCTATACACGGGAAAAAACAGTTGACTGCAGCAAAATTTATAAAGGAAATCACTTTGAAGTTATTTTATTAACTCTATATCGATTGTAAATAACTCTTCTTCATATGAATAAATTAAGCTCTCTAGTGCCTTTCAATACAAGCTTTGGTTATACGGTAATATTTCGGTGTACCTTGTGGAGAGTGTAAATTACCACCGGCATTTATTTACGTACCAACCTGATGGTAAATGTCACAGCTCAAGCTTAAAATTGACGAAATTCCCATATTAAATATTGAAAGCGACACGCTTGTCTCTGTGCATCCAATGCGTTATTCTACGGATACCGTGTTGCAGCCATCGGCCGCAGAAACCATACCCACCCTATAGTTAATAAAGTGGGCAACATTGACGGTTCGTACAATTTCATTGAGCCAGTAAAACGTTCTCGTCATTAAAAGGGTCATATAGCCTACAGCAATGCGATGGCCCGCTGCCCAAATCTAGCGTGTGGAGTGCGGTTGGTCACGTACCGAACATAAAAGTATTTACAAATAATATTTCCATATGCTGAGGAACGTGACAAAAAATCAAAATTATGCTTGATCCGGTTGCATTAAATGCCGCTATGGGAATTTTTTGAATTTTTCGTTTTGAGTTTTTTGGGGCGTATGTACGAGTATGTATTACCCGACTCGACAACAACTTAAATTTAAAGTTTCCGCAAGCTTGATATGCCGCCAAAGCAGCGGAGTTATTCGTTTTTGTTGTTATTGTCGTAAATGTAATTAGTTTCTTAATGAGTTTTTGTTGTACAACTTTTACTTGCACATATTTACAAGTAACTGTACTTATGTACGCACGTGTACATAAAATTGACAGAGTTCAAAGTAAGCTCAAGTATGTACAACTATTATGTTCTTGCAAGCAGATATAGCAAGCACTTGCTCGTACTAATTACATGGTACACAGACTATGTAGGTGAGTGAATCTGCTCCTTTTTCTTTACTCTAAAAGCCAAGGTAGATGCTTGCCAAAGGAAATTACCTATCATCCCTGAACAATTTATTTGCACATTGTACACAAATCCATATATGTATTTTTATATGAAGCTAGGTAGACTTATCGTATGTACCGACTAAGTAGATGGATCGATCTGAACACGATCAAATAACAGATTAAAATACTTCCTATACATTAAAGTAATATTAAACAAAACAAGATAAACCGCTAACCTCGGGAGCATTGAAGCTATAATACGCTTCAAAAATGCAAAAGTTTCCAACCACTTGATTTTGTTCGGTTGGTTTGTATGGCTAATTTCTACTATGGTGGTCCGAACTGAAAGATGTATACGGACACTACATACAACACTGAATTCGATGTCAGATTTCCTGAAGATATCTTGTGAAAAAAAAAGTTGTTCCGAAGTGAATTTTATTTGTTACGTTTACGATCGTTCAATTGGTATAGCAGCTATACATTTGTTATAGTGGTCCATTATCGGCGGTGCTGACATAAGCAGCTTGTGAAGAAAATTATTTACAATTGTCGACTGTTACGTCGTTGAAACCGTTGGATTTGATTGATCGCTTGCAGTCCACACGAATGCGTGCAATAATGGAGCCATGTTGGAACATTGCATTTTCGATGTTGTGTTGGATCTCGAATGACTCTTCGATGTGGCCGGCTTCAGCCTCGGCGTGGCCGAGTCGCTTTTTACGCAAGCTTATCTACTGTTCCGTTTTCTTTAAGACGAGTTTGTCCGGGAAAACAAAACACCTTAACTTTATTTCGTTCTTTCCTGGCACATTCCCATACCTTGTGTTATTTTGGAAACTAAGTTACTTTCGCCACTTTTTTAAATAAGTTTGAAAGCCAAGCAATATCCCTTTACGTTTAATATTAAGAATAAATTTTTATCAATCGCGTTCAAATTGAGATATTAAGTATTGAAGTATTTTTTATTTCTTTGTATTTTAAACAGGCAATAACGGTTTCGTCTCTATTCGTAATCAACTTTTCCCTCGAATAATTAATACAATATAATACAAAACAAGTAAGAAGACCTCAGTTCGGGTATAACCGAACAGACCATACACTGGCAACTTGCAAGAATTAAAGCCAGGAAGCACCTCCAGGTACATAAGGTTTGTTAGTAATATGGTGCCGATTTTATTCATTCTAAGCACGAAAATGCTAGAGAGGCTTGTCTTTAGCAAGTCAGGTGGATTTAGCTTTCGTAGTTTAATAAACTACATTTACTTGAAACATGAAGAGTATTATACAAGGTGGCTCAAAAACAATCTTCCAATGTTTTCTGTATTGCTTAAGAAAAATGAAAAGCTTTGAACCTGCTTGTGGGTTAATTTTGTCATCATCATGTAAATGGCCGCCAAACCAGTTTATTATCATTTAAGCCCTTTTATGACATTTTCCATCCTTTGGCCAGAACTTCCGGCGATAGGTCCTCACATTCTTGATGGATATTGTCTGCTGCAAGAGTCTGAGGTTTGTTGAAGAAGTCTGGTGCCGTCAAATCAGGCGATCTTGCTGACCAGTGCAAAACGGGAGATTAGGCGCCCGGAAAATGCATCCTTCAGCATATCGGTTGTGGCACGTGCAGTGTGTGCCGTTGCACGGTCCTGTTGGAACAGCATGTTTTCCAATCCCAAATCATCAAGTTGCGGCGAAAAGAACTCGTTGGTCATTGCTCTGTAGTGCTCACCACACCCGCGACGTCTTCGAAGAAAAAAGGTCCGCTGACTCCTCCAGCGAAAACAGCACACCATATAGTGATTTTGAGCGGGTGTAATGGCTCTTCGTGGGTTACACCCGGACACCCGGATTACCCGCTAAGATGGAAATGGGCCTCATCACTCATGATTCTTTTTGATGAAAAATCATCTTCCTCTTGGTGGCGATTAAGGATGGCATGAGCGTATGTTAGACGCGATTGGTGGTCAACAGCTAACAGCCGTCTGGACTTTGTACGAAAACATCTTCAACTCTTGTACGAAAATTCGCTGTAAACACCGTCGACTGATGTCCATTTGCGTGGCACGTCGTATGGTCGATGTCGACGGCGCTTCCATAACATCCTCGGCAACAGCAGCAATATTCTCTGCAGAACGGATACTCCGGGGTCTGCCACGCCTGGAAGAATCTCGTCTTGTGGCAGTCTCTTCGCAGCGAGCGGCTAAACTAATATAGCAGTCTTTCTACAGTCTAATATCAAAATTTCAAACCAACCTTCTAATATCAAATCCTTCTCAATTAAAAAAAAAACATTTTATAAGCCGTGGAGTTTTCACAACAAAAAAAAAAAAACCGACGTGGGCCAAGTTTTGAGAATCTTTCGAGAACTTCTTCTGCAGAGACTTCAATGTCATGAGAGACAGCATCGCCAGATCGATCAATCTAACTTGATGCGTGCTCGGCCTCAGCCACGTTTTCCTGCGGAAAAGTGTCGAACAACCGCATTATAGGTCTACATTGCAGTTCTCATTTCCAATGCAGCAATCGGTAATTTGATGTCTTTTGACTTTTGCTTCTGCTCCCAATGGTACTGCCAATGAAAAGCTCTTTAAATCTATTTATCAAGGAGTCAATAAGATTTTCCACTTTTTGGTTTTCAAAACACATACTTTTTCTGGAAGCAGCAAGCTCAATTCAAATCCATCGACTACTTTTCTAGTCTTCAAATTGTCCCCATTTCCCCATCTGAAGCCGCCACTGCATATTAGGACTACAAATATAGCAATAGTATGGTCGAAAGAGAATTAAAACACTTTTGAGGAATATGAAAAAAAATTCAATACAATGTAATCAAAATGTCAACGCGACCATAGAAGCAAGAAAAGTTTTTGAAGCCACCGTGTTGCATTTTTCAGGTGTGCAATATCCATGATTGCCAGGTAATACCGTAAAGCGAAGAGAAAATGGGAAATAAAAGTGGACAATGAGAAAATTGACCTCATGCACGCCAATGTCAATGAACTAAATGACTTCGATGAAAATCTAACTTGACGCATTTGGAGCTACGAAATGTTGAGTTGCTGACGAATTGCACGACTATTTCTGTAAACATATGCATACATACATATATAGCTATGTACATATGTAAATATATATGTTTTAATATTATTAGAAATATTTTCTTCATTGAAATGTGTCCAATAGTGGTTGCTAAAAAAAAATGTTGAAAATATAATTTTATTTGGTTTAGTAGTAGTAATCGGACTACAAAGTCTGCTTAAATAATTAGAGCGATTAAAACATTTCCTCCATTTTAGTTCCCCTCATCTATAGAAAATGTACGCATTTATTCCACTATAACAAAATTACATACTTATACCCTGAACCAGGTATATAAAGATTTTAAAATATAAAATACATAAGTATATGTATATATAAATATCACCATGACGAACAGAGTCGATTTAGCCATGTCCATCTGTCTGGCAGTCTATATATACGTGAACTAGTAACGCAAATTATGAGATATCGAACAGAAGTTTTGCTTAGCCTTGCTCCCCATGAAGCTGTTCCTTTGGGGGAATCGCCAATAAGGGGTTACTACTATAGCATATACATTGGGATTGGAATCAAGTGCTTATGTGGAAGGTTTTTTTTAGTTAACGAGATATCTTCCAGAGATTTAACATGGATTACTGTCCGAAACAACGGCACAATCCCCAAATAATCACGATATTTATAATATCGTTATGATTAGGTGGGCTTAATTTTCTTGGCATTTTAACTTGATTGTTCGAAGCATAAGATATTCAAACACAGCGGCGAAGAGCTGCTAAGGAGCATGCATCAGCTTTTTTGTAAACTATGGTCGGACTAAAACATGATCAACAATTGGAATTTAAGTGCGCTCTGCCCATTCCACAAAAAGGGATAACCCACAATCTGCGCCAACTATCGTGGTAGAAGCCTCCTCAACATCGCGTATAAGGTTCTATGGAGCGTATTATGTGAAATATTAAAGCCTACCGTCAACAAACTGATTGGACCTTATCAGTGCGGCTTCAGACCTGGATATTCACCATGCGCCAAATCTTCGAAAAAACACGTGAAAGAAGAATCGACGCACACCACCTCTTCATTGATTTCAAAGCTGCTATCGACAGCACGAAAAGGAGCTGCCTTTATGTCGCGATGTCTGAATTTGGTTCCCCGCAAAACTAATGCGGCTGTGTAAACTGACGTTGAGCAACACCAAAAGCTCCGTAAGCATTGGGAAGGACATCTCCGAGCCTTTCGAAACCAAACGAGGTTTCAGGACAGGTGACTCTCTATCGTGCGACTTCTTCAATTTGCGGCTGGAGAAAATAATTCGAGCTGCAGAGCTTAATCGTGCAAGTACAATATTTTATTCTGCGAGAGATTTATGGTCCTTTACGCGTTGGCCACAGCGAATATCGCATTCGATGGAACGAAGAGCCCTTTGAGTTATACGACAACATTAGCATAGTTTAGCGAATTAAAAGACAGCTGCTACGCTGGCTAGGTCATATCCGAATGGACGAAAACATTCCAGCTTTGAAGGTATTCTACGCAGTACCCTCCAGGGGAAGCAGAGGAAGCGGAAGACCTCTACTCCGTTGGAAGGACCAGGTGGAGAAGGACCTGGCTTCGCATGGAATATCCAATTGGCGCCACGTAGAGAAAAGAAGAAACGACTGGTGCGCTCTTGCTAACTCGGCTATAATCGCGTAAGCTGTGTTTACGCCAGTAAAGAAGAAATTCGAAGCCTTAAAGTTTTGTGCTAATGAAACAGGCGCTACGATAAAAGTGTGGGAGAGCAAAGTTCTCTGACAGAGGTAATAACCTTGTGTCGAATTCGCACCACCAGCACTTCGCAACGTCATACATGATAGATTCAAATGTCTACTCGAACGCCTACAAACCCTTACATCGTTTGGTACAAGCAAACATTTTTTCTAGCAGTTTCATTTACCCGCTTGCATGCCGTGATGGAATATAGACAACTTAAAAAATTGCAGCAGGCCGATGGTATTTGCGAAAATGCCACAGAGACTACAACAAAAGAACAAAAAATTGCCATTTGTGATGGTCGTGGTGGAAGCGCAAAGGTCAGAGTAACAAAAATTAACAAAGTTATATATTGTACGATCGAATTGGGCAATACTATACATCGAGCTGCTGAATGGCAAACATGTATTCATGTACATGGCACGGTATCGCACCATACCGAACCACACAACAGCAGAGCCCTTGGTTCGTAGCAACTCAATGCTTTGGCGTTTCGCCGTCTCTGCAGCAACGACTGTGCCGCAGTCTCCATTGTATGGTATCGTGATGAAATCGTTCAGCACCTTCTGCGTTATATTTATTATAATATTTCGAGATGTGAGGCAAGCGATATGAACGTGTCACGATTTTTACAATTCACACATTTCGCTTCCTTCACCGCATTTTCGCTTGTTACCATAGCTCAATCACACATCTGAATGTGTACGGGTGTATGTACCATACTTGGCATATTCCTACCTTTGCTTTAGGGCTGCAATTCACCACTAACTATTGTCTTCTTCGAGGTGTACGCTCATCGTCTTTGCTGGCTGCCATTCCAACAGTATAGCCGCCTGCCGGCCACCTTTCTTGAATATGATTTACGAATATCCACAAGCTGTACAAAGCTACACGGTACATGGTTGCCTGTACCCACAAACGAGTATGACTGCTCATATAACGCCAACATGGTGTTTCGGCGATGTCGCGGCTTCTTGGCGTGAATGCGCAGCTTGTTAAACGATCATGCAGCAAGTACTCACCTCTTTTTGTTAGGCGATAACCGCTTTTTCTGTCCGGGCTGTTGATTTCGTTGGCCTACGAGTATCTTGTTCATATTCTTCGATCCCTTTCAAACACACTGCCACCCTCATTATTCTTTCATCTTCACTTCTGCCGTCGCATAACTACATGGCTGGCACAGCAGTGGTCATGTTCACATTTGCAACTTGGTTCGTTTTATGCCACAGCATGCGTTGTCAGTAAGTTTTTACTTGTGCGATGTGTCTCCTTTGGGAATCGATTGTACTGGGATGACTTAACGATGTCTGCGGGCCATCCTTTTACGCTGCCATAACAACGTTCTGATTATTGCTAAAACGCGCATACCTGAATAACACCAGCATGCGGTGTGCGGCATAGTTGGGCGTAATAAGAAGCAATCAGCAAGCTCCATTCGCACCTTCAGTGCCTCCTTCTTGTAACTATAGTACGAATACATAGCTGTCGTCGCACAAATGTTTGTCCATTAACTCTCTTTGCACGTGAATGCAAAAATATTGCACTTTTGTGTTGGCTTCAAAATCGGAAATTATGCAAAAATCCAGACATACTTAATGTAAGAAGTGTCAATGCATCAGGTCACTGTACATTTATACTTTTGCTACATGTTGATACAGAGCATAATAGCTTTGTTCACCTTGCGGCTATTTTTATCACCGTCAACTAATCGAGATAGATCAAGAGGTATATATGTATATGTATATGGATAGAAATGGTCAGAATGACGTGGTCTAACAGTTTGAATGTACATGTGTCTCAATCCACTAAAGCCAAATTTTGAAAATTTGTGAAAATAGACGAAGTCAGATGATCTCTTCACTCACTCTTCATATAAATTTTAAGTATGTTGAAAACTATTAAAAGTGCGATAACGTACTGACTAAATACGTTATTAAATTTCACAGCCATGACAATGCGGAAGGGCTTCATGGGAGACGGTGTTAAAATTATGCAATAGACGTGGCACCGCCCACCTTTAGAGGAAAATCTATACAATAAATCAATAAATACTTAGCCAATTTCACCCTAGATACATTACATTACTTCTACATCGTTATATTTCAGTGTGAAAATTGGCGAAGTCGGAGTAAAACCACGCCTACTTCTCGAATAACAAATTTTTAGTTCCAACTGACTCTTTCACTTTAGTAAACCTGTCAGTAATAATTATGTACTTACATGTCAAAATTGTGTGAAATTTGCTCATACTTTCCCTAACCCAGATATAAAGGGTTATCTAAGTAGAGATAGTTTCTCCAATAGCCCTTTTTTAACAGATCACGCTTGAGTCGTGTCAAACTGTCATTTTATTGTTGTTCGGTTTTGTTTGCCATTTCATCATGGAAATACTTAGACCTGAGCTACGTCTTCAAATCGTTACGCAAACTCACATTCTATAAAGAATGTGTTTCTCGCGCTTCGCTCAATTTATAGTCAACATAATCGGCCTACTGAGCTTACTATTCGCAACACCATCATCCATCTTGAGATCCAGTATTCATTATTGCGTTATATTCGACCGAATAGACCACCTTGAGATTGTACACGAAGGTCGTGGAGTGTCAATTCGGCGCTGTTCGGGGCAACTCGGACTAACGTCTAGAACGACTTAGCTCATGGTCGTTCAGCTATGATGCTCCTTTTTCACTCAATGAGTATGTAAACAAGTAAAATTGCCGCTTTCGAGACGTATCTCTCAATGGCGACCGATATCGCACCATGATAACCGATTATTTGTTGCCTGAAATTGAAGTTCATGATCTCGACGACATTTGGTTTCAACTAGACGGCGCCACTTCCCAAACATCGCACCAGTCAACACCTCGATGAGTTTTGGGCCGTTTGACTTTTTCCTATGGAGGTATGAAATGCTCGAACGAGTGATCGAAAATTGCACTCAACGGATGGACCATCTGAGACGTAGCAGCGACCAACATTTTAAAGAGATTATCTTCAAAAACTAAATGCTATTCCGTTGGAAAAACTAGGTAAGAAGGAGCTGGTTACACTTGGAATCTCCAATTGACCCCAAACAGCGAAATGGAAAAAAGTCTGGCCCGCTGTTATAGAGTCGGCTATAACGGCGAAAGCGTTGCCTACGCCAATAAAGAAGAATATAATAAAATGGTATCCTTTATTTGCAAAATATATAAAATTACCGAAAATAAAAAAAAAATCGGAGTATTTGTAAATTATTTCCTATTATATAGATGTTAAACTTTAGATCTTCCTTGTGCTACCTGATCAATTTAAAGATGTAGCAAATAAATTCAGAAGATGATATATAATAAAGAAGAACCAATAGCCGTGACCAAAACAGATAATATTTAAGTTGACGAGTATAATGTTAGGTATTGAAGGACTATATATAAAATCCTATTTAAAGGAAACGAGAAGCTCAGCAATGTCATGCTCGAATTATCCCGGTTTTTGTATCTGTGCATTAAAACTATTGAAGAGGAAGTTCCACATGTGCACAAGAGTTATTTTAATTTGGGTTTTATTTAGTAAAGTTGAACGCGCGCAAGTGTCGTAGTTACTGGCTGAAACGTAATGGGCGAGCCTTAACAGGGCAGAATAAAAAGCAAATTTCTCAAACATTGTGGAAGTAAATCAGAAACCGAACGCACTCTGCACAACCAACTCGCAATTTCTATCAAATAAACTCACTGAAAAGATTTCCCAAGCAGCATCCCGAAACGTCCTTTTTCTTGTTGTTTTACGGCCGATAAGCTTCTTGAAATCGACAACTGCCTTCTCGTTGACGTTTTTGTTGTCATTGTTGGTAATTTACTGTGATTCAAACAAATTCATTCATGGCTCACATACCAAAGCAGATGATGTGCACCGCCTCAGCTCTACATCCAAAGACGAAAATGTGTATATACATACATATACATACGTAGTTTATAGTATATGTATGCCTGCGCATTTCTCAAAGTTTGTCAGGAGTTTTTGTTGTTCAAATATCTAACGTGTCTGCATTTTTCTATTGATTTCCACTTATGATGACATCGCATTGACGATGGCAGACGGGTATTGTTTGGCATTATCGGGCTGGTGTGGTGCTTTTTGGTTGCTCTGAATGCTAAATTGTTTGCAGTTAGAAGGAATAGCGGTAAGACGAGGATGAAATATTAAGCTCTACATTCACGAGAAACACATCATTTCTAACCACATTTTTTGTTGCGAACTTGAAATTGTATTCGCAATCAAACTGAGAACATAGTAAGACGAATATTTGGTTTGTTTTTGCATATTTATCAAATGAAAATACTCACTCGTTGACATGGGCGTTGGGGAGTTATAAATATCTCAAGGCATCTACCACACTTTTACGGTAGCATGCAAATTTAGTGCTTCTTCATTTATGCTTTTTCAGGACTAGTGAACCTGGATCTATGAAAAATTGATAAAGTTAACCAAGTATCACAGACGGTGTACTGTTTCCACTTTCCCAAAAAAAATTTACCAATTCGAAAAACTCGCGAAGTATAAATTACAAATTTACCTTTCAATTTGATCACAGTAGTATCTCTATAAGTATAAGTATATTGAAGAGCGAAAGTCGTAAGGCGTTATATGAAATTATATAACTTTCAGCAAAATATGTTATATCTCTGGCTTAGTCCAGCCTGTGTCAGGTCTGAGATAATATCAGTTACTGCCAAAACTGAAAACATTAATTTCACACTTCTAACTATATGTCGAATCTCAGGTCCTGTAATATATAGTATGTGTCACAATTGGATACGGACCCGTCTTCAGCTGAAATCCTATATCCCAGTAACATAAATTTAAAAGACGTTGCGAAAATGAGCTGAACCTAACAACAACCACGCCCACTTTCCATATAACAAAATTTTAAATTCTATATGATTCTTTCAATTGACATAACACAAATCAAGCACCAATAAAGTTGCACAATTAGTGTAAGGTGATGGCATACCACGTCGTAATCGGACCATAATTTTTGTCACCGTCACCGGATGTGTTGACCCGACTGCCTATGGATAGTTTTTTTTACCAAAATTTTCAAATTTTGTCAATACTTTCTCTAGCCCACATGTACCCAATACATATAAATATTTTCGAGTTATCGGTAGACTTTATAACGCATATATCGACAAATATGTGAGATATCTTAAAGAAAATGGTTAAATGAGGATATAATATTGAACCCACTATAGCTTGATTACGAAAATATGAAAATGTACCACGAATTACCTAAACTCCCAGATACGGTATATGATGATTTTTCATCATTCTAGCAGTTTTTAGGTTTGCCGACAAACAGAAACAGCGAGCAATCTTCGTAAAATGCTTGAAAACATTTTCTCCAGGATATGAGTACTTGAATAATGGCAATACTTAATGCAAACAGTCAGATTTTGACTCGCCTCAATATATGTACGCTATATAGTGGTTTCTGTTCACTTTAACTTGCCATCTGACTTTAAACCGATTATGTCGGTAAAATTTCTGATTATTTAATGAAATTAGGAAATGTACCGAAGAGAAACTGCACATTATTTAATTTTTTTTTAAATAACAAATAGAAGAGTTTTAATCCACTTTTAATTATAACCAGTAAAAACAAGTAAGGAAGGGCTAAGTTTGGATGCAACCGAACATTTTATACTCTCGCAACGTGATAGAATTAGAGCCAGGGATATACATGTTTACGTAGCAAAATGTCAACCAGAGGATCGGAATCTAAGAAATTTTATATGTACAAATACTCACATCGAGCAAAGTCATTTTGCTCATAAAAAAATTGCTTCTAAAAAAATTTACCCACAGGTGCTCCTCGCTTCTGCAATCCGCTGTACCAAATTATAGATTTATAACTTAATTGAGTGCTTAGTTATGGCACTTTAAGTGTTTTCGATTAATGCCGATTTGTGAGCGTGACAGTGGTCCGATTATGAACTCGAATCTTTGTTTTTTTTTTTTTTTTTGTACGAAGGAATCTACATATCATTGAGATATCTTAATTTTTACTCAAGTTATAGCTTGCACGAACAGACAGACAGACAGTCAACCGGATTTCAGCTTTTCTTGTCATCGTGATCATTTATATATTATAAATACTATATATTATATAACCCTATATATTTTTCACGTTTAGTTTTAGGTGATACGTACAAACATTAAGTGAAAAAAACTATAATACTCTGTAGCAACTAGTTGCAAGAGTATATAAGTTAGATATCCTTTTTAAAGTTCCGTTTGCCAATTGCCCAATAACTCTCTATTTCTCGCCAAATTTTTCTATTTCAATTGTTGACAGTGACTGGTCGAAAGTACCATATTTTGGTTTCGTATAGAATATGTTTCATCGTCCATTATAATGTACACAAATTAATCTTTCATCAAATCATCGTACAACTTCCGTAGCTTTGTTTTCCATCGTTCACTTTTTTTTTGGGAATCTTTCCTTTTTTATAAGTTTATAAATTATTTCTTTGCTACACTCTTTAAATCTTAGTAAGACTTGTTTTACTTTGATTTGTTTTGGTTTATTAAGACCAACACCTTTGATTGAAGATTTGGATAATTAGGGTATTTTTTTCGGTCAATTTTTGTTAAATCTTTTAGAAAACATATTTTCGTAAACTTTATTATCGGTGCAGTAAAAAGCTCTAAGTCTCATATCATTAATTAATGGTTTTATTGGTTGGCTTTTCCTTATTTACCCAAAATATTAAATTTAGAACCTTTGGTTGAATGTGAGAAGTTAATAAAATACCGAATTTGAATGCATCCGTAGGGTTTCTCTGAATAATGCATTTTGCATTATACGCAAAATTATTTAATAGAAAGTTTTGCAAGAGCATAAATGTTCGGTTGCAAAAATTTTGTTTTTTGACGAGATAGACAACTGTTGACAATTGTTTATTATTTAATCACTTATACGTTGATTTTGCTGACGTTGACCCTGAGGTTTACTGTTTCCCATCAACATTTATATACATATTTGTAAGTACTGTTATAAATACTACATATAACATTTGTTGATGCATGTACATTTCTTACTGCCTACCCCTCCACCTTTCGGAACCAAATTATTACCGTTTTGAAGAATCCAAACAAACATTGTCGAATAGGCGTTACAGACGAACGAAAATGCGTATAAAAAATATCCGCATTGCCCAGTCAAGGAAGTACGAAAGGCTACCAAACGGTGAAGAACTCATAGGAGTGATGATGAATCTGCTGTTTCTATTTCCCAACAATAACATACCATTTCATTCGCAGAGAGTCCTTCTGCACAGTTATAGTTTTTTATTCCTTTTTGGATTTGATTTTGCCGCGCCATTTTTCCAAGGTCCAACGTCTGACGCGCTCAAACCAGCCGAATCAAAATGCAGCACATGAAGATGCGATTACTTTGTGAGGCAGCAGACGGCTTCTAGTCGGTTAGAGAGCGTGAAAGGTAGAGATCCTCTCTCGGGGGAAGATGTGTGGCAGGTACGAATGCATTTTCCGTGGAGTAAAACATTTTTAGGGTGTTTACAAAGTAATTATTCGCGGCAAGTGGAAATTTTTGGAAGATGAGAAAAGTTTGCTAACTCTTATTTGTTTTTCTGCCAAAATATTTACAAACGTTTTCGTCCAATCCTTACTACGGCAACTTCTGCTCTTAGTTTTCGCCGCCTTTACCTTCCATGTCGTGGTATAGTGAAAATGATTTTCAGTTATCTTCTCGAAAAGAAATATAGCAAATTGTGCAGCACCAACAACTTGGAAAGTTTCTTGAACTTTTTTGCATGGAAGGCAAAAACACACGCCGTTATGTACAACTGCACAAATGTTGAAGTTAGGAAAGTTTTCTTTTTCGTATAATTATAATTTATTTGTTTACAGTGTCTGGATGGCCAGCTTGATATCGGCAAAGCTGTTGGTTTTTATTGCTTCTATAAAACGGCGCTTATGTATATCGCTTCACAAAACGGCGGAGCTTAACTGTATCTATAGATATGATATGAAACGATAATTTTTATAGCTGATTATATACCAAAAGAGCAGATTCATAGTCGAGAACATGCGCTGAGATTGTTTATAGAGTTTTTGAAATATGGGAAGCAAGGCCCCATATGTCATTGAATACCGAAGTCTTTAAGTCTCAAATTTCTTCCGTAGTATTACTCCATATGATCAACGTTTCGATTAATTAAACTAATTTTTACGATTCGAATTGTGATTTTCCGAGTTTTGATCAGGGAGAATCAATGTTACAATAAAAATTTATTTAAAGTACAAGGAACACTGCTTAATCTTGAGCGTATAACCAATCTTCAGTCGGTCTATTCTCAAAAACTATGAGTACGCTATATACACCAACAGTGTGCGACAAAACTTGACGCACGATCCATATTGGAATGTAAAAGCAATAGAGAAAAGGTAATGATACAGTTTTATTTTAATTAGATTTTTATTAGTGTTAACCTCGGTCATGTGGATGCATTAAGCCGAATCCCCTTGYCCCCAAATACTGCRAATGATATTAATATACTTGCACCCGATGTGCCTTTAAAGTCTGTAGGTAACTTGAAGGATTATCAAGATCTGTCCGAAGTGCTAACAATAGGCGAGTGTAGGCTTAGGAGTAGTTGCGAACTAGTTGCCGCCATCGACCATGACGATTTGGATTTTCAAATCCAAGTTGCCCAGAGTAGGGACGCGAGACTCAAGGAGCTTTTGGACAAATTATAAAAGGGTGAAGTGGTTGGTTACGAACTGATAGACGGGCTGGTTTTCCGCCGGCTAGGTAACGACTCTTTATTATGCGTGCCCGCCGAAATGCAAGACAACGTTATTCGTATGGTGCACGAAAAGATCGGACATTTGGGTGTGGATAAATGTTATAGTCAAATACGTAAACACTATTGGTTTGAACATATGCGAGATAAAATTGAACGATTTACCCGTAATTGCATCAAGT